>NC_057810.1:462979188-462981041 GCF_018294505.1 Triticum aestivum | reverse complement strand
GACAGAGAGCTCCTCGAGAAGATAATCCGGCACAATGTTCTGAGAGCAATGCTACATCCACGGGTCACGTAAATCTTCTGTTAATCTACCAAGCATTATTGATGTTTTGGTCTCTCTCTACAAACTAGGTCACGGTTTATTCTCTAAAAGAACAAAATTTGGTCATAGTTTATAAAGTTTGACTTTTCAAAAAGTCCATCATCACTACAATATGAAACGAAAGGAGTAGGACAGTGGCACACAGTGGCCGTGAGTTCATGTGGGGCTGCTTTTCAAGCTATTCCTCCAATTCATATTACTTGTCGCTGAAATGAATGTATCTAGACGTATTTACTAGATACATTAATTTTAACGACAAATAATATGGATCGGAGGGAGTACTAAAAATGGACTGCTCGTCAGAACTCAAATGGCCCGTAACAAATCATAGGAGTCAGCCTGAATACGAGACTGCCACTGCCAGGCAAAAGTAATCAGTGGAGTTAAGTCAAGTTTTACATCCCGAAATGAACTGACTATAACTAGACCTCATACGCCGGATAGCCCGGCACAATCAAGCCGTATTTGTCATGCCCAGTGCCTTGAGGAGAAACGTGTAAGAAAAGGCGTCCTCCCGCAATTTCTCGAACCTGCAAGTAACCAACAGTTAGGCCAAAAGGAAAAATATGATCTTGTTCATTGATCTTGTTCATTCTCTTTACACCCTCCGTACCATAAACTGAACTGCAAAAACGTCTTATATTTTGATACAAAGGTACTCTATTTGACACGTCAAAAAACAAAAAACAACACAGATGGAGAAGGATTCATATCCTTTACTATATATACCTTCCAGACTTTGAGTTGTGTCCGGCACCTACTTCACACTTGAATAGCAGAAGGTTGTCATCCCTTTTCAATTCCCTCAGCTTAGCCACAAACTTGGCAGGTTCGGAGTACATCACGCAAGGATCTGGTTGTTGTTACAGAGGAAATGAGCTGTGATGCAAAACCATACATACTCGGAAGAAGCTCACAAGTAATCAAAGGGACGAACGCCTACCGTTTAAGCCGGCCGTGACGAGAATGTGGGGATACTCTTGTGCTTTCACCTGCAATAAATATCACCATCAATTCATTTTTGCAGTCCAATTAGACATCACGAGGGAGAAGCAAAGTGAACACACGGCAGTTCTTATTCAGGCGTTCAGAGTTTAGTCTCTTCTAGCTAAGTTTAGTCTCTTCTTTCTTGACCCAGAGTACAGTCCACAATATTATTGTGAGATCGCAGTTCCTATTCATGAATATATTCACGCGAGTAAAGGAAAGAGATGGCGACCGTGAGCTCTGGCGACGCGGGGGAGCCGGCCGGGGCTCGCCCGCGTTGCGCTCCCCCGCCTTGCCCTGCGGTGCAGCCAAGGTTCCTATAGGCGGACCTCGCAGAGGACGACGAAGCTTCCCCGGTCGCCGACCGCCCCGGCATCCCTCTCCCTCCCCGTGCCCCTGTTCTCGCGGCGCCGACCAGCGCGGCCGCTGGCTCAGCCTCCCGTAGTGGAGGTTCTGCCTCCGGCTCGCGACGGCGGCCGCAGAACCGGCCGACGAGAGCTCGTCCGCCTCGGGCCCAAGGCGCTGCCTTGCGGAGGTTGGGTGGCCGCCGGCGCCGCTCCTGGGGTTGGCGGGTCGGTCTGACCTGGGAACGGCCCGCTCGTCGTGGCGCTCTTCTCCGGCGACCTCCCCTTGCCCTGCTCCGGCGTCCTCTCCGGCTCTCCTCATCGCTCCGGCCGCTGATGGTTTGGCTGCTCGCCGCTCCCCGTTCCGGCCATTCATTGCCGCGTTTGGCTCCTCTGCGCTCCAGCTCCGACCTTCCTCCGCGC
>NC_057810.1:462978490-462979178 GCF_018294505.1 Triticum aestivum | reverse complement strand
CCCGGGCCTCGTTTCCTATATTCTGTAGCACCGTCTGTGTAGATGGCGCCGCTCCGTTGAAAACCACGGCGTTGCGGTGCGTCCAAACCTCCCATAGGACACGGATCAATAGCAACACGAGTTGGAGTCTATCTTTCTCTGCCTCAAGAACAGGTTGAAGTCGGTGTGTAAATTCAAGCATCAACTCAAGTTACAAGCACTCCTTTGCAGGCAGAGGGTCTTACTCTTTCTTTTGCTGCTCAGGTTGCAAGCAGATTACACATTGTTCGGCCCACCTTTCTTTTAGACTGCCTTTCCTTAGCTTTGGTTGCAGCAACCGGAAAGATGATTGAGGCTACCACCCCGTGGAGCATCAGGAAATCTTTGGGTGATTTCTTCAAGTACTCTTCCAACCTCCAACCTCAGGTGTGAAACATCTCAGGGGAGATTAATGGAATTGCACACAATGTAGCTCAACAAGTTCTTTGCTCAATTGTCAAACCTAAAATATGTTGCTTTCAGCTCATAGAAAATCTTCTTGCCCTGTAGTTTCTTTGCTCTCCAATTTTCAGATCCAAGGCTTTGTAATAATACATGTTGTATGTTGTTACTGAGCTGAATGAAAAGTTTGACGCTTTCTGCGCCTTCTGTTGTTAAAAAAAAATGTTGTCCCGCGGCATCACCAAGCTCGTTTGTAAATGGTAGGAAC
>NC_057810.1:462975845-462978480 GCF_018294505.1 Triticum aestivum | reverse complement strand
GACAGAGAGCTCCTCGAGAAGATAATCCGGCACAATGTTCTGAGAGCAATGCTACATCCACGGGTCACGTAAATCTTCTGTTAATCTACCAAGCATTATTGATGTTTTGGTCTCTCTCTACAAACTAGGTCACGGTTTATTCTCTAAAAGAACAAAATTTGGTCATAGTTTATAAAGTTTGACTTTTCAAAAAGTCCATCATCACTACAATATGAAACGAAAGGAGTAGGACAGTGGCACACAGTGGCCGTGAGTTCATGTGGGGCTGCTTTTCAAGCTATTCCTCCAATTCATATTACTTGTCGCTGAAATGAATGTATCTAGACGTATTTACTAGATACATTAATTTTAACGACAAATAATATGGATCGGAGGGAGTACTAAAAATGGACTGCTCGTCAGAACTCAAATGGCCCGTAACAAATCATAGGAGTCAGCCTGAATACGAGACTGCCACTGCCAGGCAAAAGTAATCAGTGGAGTTAAGTCAAGTTTTACATCCCGAAATGAACTGACTATAACTAGACCTCATACGCCGGATAGCCCGGCACAATCAAGCCGTATTTGTCATGCCCAGTGCCTTGAGGAGAAACGTGTAAGAAAAGGCGTCCTCCCGCAATTTCTCGAACCTGCAAGTAACCAACAGTTAGGCCAAAAGGAAAAATATGATCTTGTTCATTGATCTTGTTCATTCTCTTTACACCCTCCGTACCATAAACTGAACTGCAAAAACGTCTTATATTTTGATACAAAGGTACTCTATTTGACACGTCAAAAAACAAAAAACAACACAGATGGAGAAGGATTCATATCCTTTACTATATATACCTTCCAGACTTTGAGTTGTGTCCGGCACCTACTTCACACTTGAATAGCAGAAGGTTGTCATCCCTTTTCAATTCCCTCAGCTTAGCCACAAACTTGGCAGGTTCGGAGTACATCACGCAAGGATCTGGTTGTTGTTACAGAGGAAATGAGCTGTGATGCAAAACCATACATACTCGGAAGAAGCTCACAAGTAATCAAAGGGACGAACGCCTACCGTTTAAGCCGGCCGTGACGAGAATGTGGGGATACTCTTGTGCTTTCACCTGCAATAAATATCACCATCAATTCATTTTTGCAGTCCAATTAGACATCACGAGGGAGAAGCAAAGTGAACACACGGCAGTTCTTATTCAGGCGTTCAGAGTTTAGTCTCTTCTAGCTAAGTTTAGTCTCTTCTTTCTTGACCCAGAGTACAGTCCACAATATTATTGTGAGATCGCAGTTCCTATTCATGAATATATTCACGCGAGTAAAGGAAAGAGATGGCGACCGTGAGCTCTGGCGACGCGGGGGAGCCGGCCGGGGCTCGCCCGCGTTGCGCTCCCCCGCCTTGCCCTGCGGTGCAGCCAAGGTTCCTATAGGCGGACCTCGCAGAGGACGACGAAGCTTCCCCGGTCGCCGACCGCCCCGGCATCCCTCTCCCTCCCCGTGCCCCTGTTCTCGCGGCGCCGACCAGCGCGGCCGCTGGCTCAGCCTCCCGTAGTGGAGGTTCTGCCTCCGGCTCGCGACGGCGGCCGCAGAACCGGCCGACGAGAGCTCGTCCGCCTCGGGCCCAAGGCGCTGCCTTGCGGAGGTTGGGTGGCCGCCGGCGCCGCTCCTGGGGTTGGCGGGTCGGTCTGACCTGGGAACGGCCCGCTCGTCGTGGCGCTCTTCTCCGGCGACCTCCCCTTGCCCTGCTCCGGCGTCCTCTCCGGCTCTCCTCATCGCTCCGGCCGCTGATGGTTTGGCTGCTCGCCGCTCCCCGTTCCGGCCATTCATTGCCGCGTTTGGCTCCTCTGCGCTCCAGCTCCGACCTTCCTCCGCGCTTCGTCGCCCCTGGCCGGCTGCAGCGGCTCCCCTCGGCTCGGTGGTGGCGGCGGCGGCAGCGACCGCCTGTGGAGGGGAAACCCTTAGGCTGGTTCCGCGCCCCCCGCCCTGGGCCTTGCCCTGCTGGGCCGCGACGCACGGGCCTGCCTGGCCCGCCAGGCTCTTGGGCCTTCGCGCCCGGCCAGGGTTGAAGGGCCTTCGGTCCTTGGGCCGGCACCATACCCTAGGCCCACCCTGCCCCTCCGCTCGGTTTGGCCCCCGTATGGCTTGCCCGGGCCTCGTTTCCTATATTCTGTAGCACCGTCTGTGTAGATGGCGCCGCTCCGTTGAAAACCACGGCGTTGCGGTGCGTCCAAACCTCCCATAGGACACGGATCAATAGCAACACGAGTTGGAGTCTATCTTTCTCTGCCTCAAGAACAGGTTGAAGTCGGTGTGTAAATTCAAGCATCAACTCAAGTTACAAGCACTCCTTTGCAGGCAGAGGGTCTTACTCTTTCTTTTGCTGCTCAGGTTGCAAGCAGATTACACATTGTTCGGCCCACCTTTCTTTTAGACTGCCTTTCCTTAGCTTTGGTTGCAGCAACCGGAAAGATGATTGAGGCTACCACCCCGTGGAGCATCAGGAAATCTTTGGGTGATTTCTTCAAGTACTCTTCCAACCTCCAACCTCAGGTGTGAAACATCTCAGGGGAGATTAATGGAATTGCACACAATGTAGCTCAACAAGTTCTTTGCTCAATTGTCAAACCTAAAATATGTTGCTTTCAGCTCATAGAAA
>NC_057810.1:462973584-462975835 GCF_018294505.1 Triticum aestivum | reverse complement strand
GACAGAGAGCTCCTCGAGAAGATAATCCGGCACAATGTTCTGAGAGCAATGCTACATCCACGGGTCACGTAAATCTTCTGTTAATCTACCAAGCATTATTGATGTTTTGGTCTCTCTCTACAAACTAGGTCACGGTTTATTCTCTAAAAGAACAAAATTTGGTCATAGTTTATAAAGTTTGACTTTTCAAAAAGTCCATCATCACTACAATATGAAACGAAAGGAGTAGGACAGTGGCACACAGTGGCCGTGAGTTCATGTGGGGCTGCTTTTCAAGCTATTCCTCCAATTCATATTACTTGTCGCTGAAATGAATGTATCTAGACGTATTTACTAGATACATTAATTTTAACGACAAATAATATGGATCGGAGGGAGTACTAAAAATGGACTGCTCGTCAGAACTCAAATGGCCCGTAACAAATCATAGGAGTCAGCCTGAATACGAGACTGCCACTGCCAGGCAAAAGTAATCAGTGGAGTTAAGTCAAGTTTTACATCCCGAAATGAACTGACTATAACTAGACCTCATACGCCGGATAGCCCGGCACAATCAAGCCGTATTTGTCATGCCCAGTGCCTTGAGGAGAAACGTGTAAGAAAAGGCGTCCTCCCGCAATTTCTCGAACCTGCAAGTAACCAACAGTTAGGCCAAAAGGAAAAATATGATCTTGTTCATTGATCTTGTTCATTCTCTTTACACCCTCCGTACCATAAACTGAACTGCAAAAACGTCTTATATTTTGATACAAAGGTACTCTATTTGACACGTCAAAAAACAAAAAACAACACAGATGGAGAAGGATTCATATCCTTTACTATATATACCTTCCAGACTTTGAGTTGTGTCCGGCACCTACTTCACACTTGAATAGCAGAAGGTTGTCATCCCTTTTCAATTCCCTCAGCTTAGCCACAAACTTGGCAGGTTCGGAGTACATCACGCAAGGATCTGGTTGTTGTTACAGAGGAAATGAGCTGTGATGCAAAACCATACATACTCGGAAGAAGCTCACAAGTAATCAAAGGGACGAACGCCTACCGTTTAAGCCGGCCGTGACGAGAATGTGGGGATACTCTTGTGCTTTCACCTGCAATAAATATCACCATCAATTCATTTTTGCAGTCCAATTAGACATCACGAGGGAGAAGCAAAGTGAACACACGGCAGTTCTTATTCAGGCGTTCAGAGTTTAGTCTCTTCTAGCTAAGTTTAGTCTCTTCTTTCTTGACCCAGAGTACAGTCCACAATATTATTGTGAGATCGCAGTTCCTATTCATGAATATATTCACGCGAGTAAAGGAAAGAGATGGCGACCGTGAGCTCTGGCGACGCGGGGGAGCCGGCCGGGGCTCGCCCGCGTTGCGCTCCCCCGCCTTGCCCTGCGGTGCAGCCAAGGTTCCTATAGGCGGACCTCGCAGAGGACGACGAAGCTTCCCCGGTCGCCGACCGCCCCGGCATCCCTCTCCCTCCCCGTGCCCCTGTTCTCGCGGCGCCGACCAGCGCGGCCGCTGGCTCAGCCTCCCGTAGTGGAGGTTCTGCCTCCGGCTCGCGACGGCGGCCGCAGAACCGGCCGACGAGAGCTCGTCCGCCTCGGGCCCAAGGCGCTGCCTTGCGGAGGTTGGGTGGCCGCCGGCGCCGCTCCTGGGGTTGGCGGGTCGGTCTGACCTGGGAACGGCCCGCTCGTCGTGGCGCTCTTCTCCGGCGACCTCCCCTTGCCCTGCTCCGGCGTCCTCTCCGGCTCTCCTCATCGCTCCGGCCGCTGATGGTTTGGCTGCTCGCCGCTCCCCGTTCCGGCCATTCATTGCCGCGTTTGGCTCCTCTGCGCTCCAGCTCCGACCTTCCTCCGCGCCTCGTCGCCCCTGGCCGGCTGCAGCGGCTCCCCTCGGCTCGGTGGTGGCGGCGGCGGCAGCGACCGCCTGTGGAGGGGAAACCCTTAGGCTGGTTCCGCGCCCCCCGCCCTGGGCCTTGCCCTGCTGGGCCGCGACGCACGGGCCTGCCTGGCCCGCCAGGCTCTTGGGCCTTCGCGCCCGGCCAGGGTTGAAGGGCCTTCGGTCCTTGGGCCGGCACCATACCCTAGGCCCACCCTGCCCCTCCGCTCGGTTTGGCCCCCGTATGGCTTGCCCGGGCCTCGTTTCCTATATTCTGTAGCACCGTCTGTGTAGATGGCGCCGCTCCGTTGAAAACCACGGCGTTGCGGTGCGTCCAAACCTCCCATAGGACACGGATCAATAGCAACACGAGTTGGAG
>NC_057810.1:462970454-462972232 GCF_018294505.1 Triticum aestivum | reverse complement strand
TCCTCCCGCCGCCACCCTTCCTGTCCCAACGCCAACTCCCTCTCCCCTGCCCCGAACCCCACCTCCTCTCCTCGCACCTGGCCCCGCTCGCCGCCGCGGCTCGCCGTCCAGCCGTCCATGTGACCGCCGGCCCGGACTCGCCTGCTGCCGACCTTCTCCCTCGTGCGCTGGCCCATGCCGTGGGAGTGGGATGACGGCGAGGCCCGCCGCAAGAGGCGCGTCGACGACCGTCGGGATCCGCCCCGCCCCTCCCCGGATGTCGCTCGCCGGGAGGAGGAGCTCCATCGGGAGCTCTGCGACCGCGACAGCCGCCGTTCTCAGGGCCATGACGACCGCCGTGACGAGAGGCGGTCTCCGGGTCGCTCCGAATGGCGGGGACGCTCCCGCTCCCCCTCGTGCGGCCGGCGACTGGCGCTCGTCTCGCAGGCACTCCCCCTCCCCGGCCCGGCGTCGTGAGCGGAGCCCGTCTCCCCCTGCCCGGCTCGCCCTCCCTCCCTGCGCGCCCCTTCCCAACAGACTGCGGCTCCGGCCCGGAAGTTCATCCCGTCCCACGTCGCCAGCCCCTCTGGCCCTCCTGCCTCCGGCGGTGGGGGGGGGGCGGCCAGAACCGTGGTCGCCAGGGCGTGAATAAGAAGAGAAGGGGCCAGGCCCGGGCCAACCAGCCGGCTCCTTCCGCTGCGGCCGCGGGTCGTGCTGACACCCCCGGCCCCGTCTCTGGCATGCCCCGCCCCCCATGCTTCAATTGTGGGGTGGCTGGCCACTCTCAGATCACCTACATCAACCCCCCATGTTGCTACATCTGCAAGACCCATCCCACCTCGCCCTGCTATGCCCGGACAAGCCTATCAACGAGGAGTTGATGATGTACGGCCACAGGATCGAGGGGTTGGGGTTCTTCCACATCGAGGTCCCCGACATCCCTACCCCCACCCCCTCCCTCCAGGCGATTGTCACGGTGGTGGATGGAGTCGCCTCCCCCGAGATGATTGAGGCCGAGCTCAACCACCTCTACCGCCGCCAGTGGGATTGGCAGGTTACTCCCACCTCCAGCGGCGCGTTTTCCGTGGTCTTCCCCGACGCTCTCAGCCATGGCTACGCCACGCGCAGTGACCAGATCACCCTCGCCCTCAACAAGCTCGTCGTCGACATCACCGAGCCGATCCTCGACCCCAAGGCGGTTGCGGTCCTCGACATGGCCTGGATCCTTGTTGTCGGGCTTCCTAACATTGCTTGGTCCGAGCGTGTTATCCGCAACATGTCTCGGATTCTTGGCAAGGTGGTGGTGGTCGACGACCTGTCCCTTCGCAAGGAGGAAGAGGTCCGGGTCAAAGTCAAGTGCCTCGACTCCTCCAAGCTGTGCGCCACAGTTAGAGTCTTCTTCAACAACCAGGGCTTCGACCTCCGCATCGCTCCCAAGCCGCCTAACCATGTGGGCCAGCCCCGCCACTTCGACGACGGTCCCCCCGGCTGATCCTCTGGGCCCCATGACGACTACCGCGGCCGCCACCACCCCCGCTCGCGCCGCTCCGATGAGGAGGAGGGGTCGGAGGACAGCCCCTCCTGCTCCCCCTCGCCGGCTCCTCCAGCTCCATCTTCAAGCCAGGGTGGTCGGCAGACCGGGCTCGTCGAGCTGCCCCTCTCCGCGCCGCCGGCCGAGGCCTCGGAAGGGAGTGACGCCTCGAGCGTCGGCCTGATCGTCGTTCCCGCCTCCTCGCCGCGCTCCCCCGCTGACCTCTCTTCCGTCGAGCCGGGCCTGGGAGTCGTGCTAGTCCCCTCCG
>NC_057810.1:462953916-462969837 GCF_018294505.1 Triticum aestivum | reverse complement strand
GCTCGGCTCAATGCTGCCCGGCCGGACGGTAGCCCAGCTCTGCCCATCCCCGAGCGGGCGGAGCTCCAGGCCGCTACCCGAAATCTGGAGCCAGGTACCCCTGCCGTTCCCCCCTCTGCTGCTACTTGCTCGTTTTCTACGCTCGAGTCGGTTCCGCTTGGTCACCTTGCGAAGGTTGCGACAGACTCCGCGACCATCTTCACGGGGGAGACTGCTTCCCCCTTAGTCCAGATCAAGGCCATCCGGGCTTGCGAGATTCTAGACGGTAGATTGGCGGAAGCCCGCGCGGCTCTGCTCTCCCCTCCCGCTCCCCTGGCCTCTGCTATGATGGCCACTACAGCTCAGCCCCGCAAAGTTGGTGGCCGCCTTCCGTTGGAGGCTGCCAAGCTTTGTGGCCGCACCTGTTCTCGAACTGCCGCTCTCCGCGCCCAAAGCGCGTCTCAATTTCTGGGGTCAAGCATCCCCCCAAATGGCTCCTTAATGCATGCCCTTTTCTGGAATATCCGCGGTTTCGGCCATGATGGCCGACACCGCCAACTCCTCGAGTACATGCGCGATGAACACATTGATATAGTCGCCATCCAGGAAACCATGCACACTGAATTCTCCCTGTCGGAGCTTGATTGGCTGAGCTCCCACCTCTTTGCTTGGCATTGGCTCCCTTCTAGTGGGATTGCGGACCATTCGGGTGGCATCCTATTAGGTGTGAAGGATGCCACCTTCGAGGTGGGTAGTATGGACCGGGGCCAGTTCTTTGTCAGCATGGAACTTTATGAACGGGCCCTTAATTTCAAGTGGGAGGTTATCATCGTCTACGGCCCGACAGACCATAGTAGGTCTGCCTCCTTCCTCGAGGAACTTCACCGGAAGGTTTCGGCCGCCACCCTTCCCGTGGTTGTCGGGGGCGATTTTAACCTCCTCCAATTCGCGGAAGACAAGAGCAATGCACATGTCAACTTTGCACGTATGCAAATGTTTAATGATTGCATTGCTGATCTTGGTCTTCGCGAGCCTCCTCGACGTCCGTTCTGGACCGGGTCCTAGTCTCCCCGGAATGGGACCTCCGCTGCCCCTGGCTTCCCTCCGGGCCATCACCCGGATTGGCTCCGACCATGTCCCCCTCCTCCTGTCCTCCGCCGAAGAGCGACCTCCGATTCCCCCTCCGCTTCCGGCTCGAGACATTTTAGCTGTCCCAAACCGGCTTTGTTGAGGTCGTCAGCGCCCGCTGGGTGGAGGCCCGTGCCCACCACCACACCCGCCCTCCCTCGGCTATTGATTCGTGGCAGTTCTGTGCCAAACGTGGCCGGCAGTTCATGAAGGGGTGGGGTGCCAACCTTGGCCGCGATCTCGGCGAGCACAAGAAGGCCCTGTTGGCCGCCATCCAAGCCCTTGACCACCAGGCTGACGCGACCGGCCTCTCCCCTGATGAGTGGCTCTCCTGATACGACCTGGAAGATCAACTCTCTGTCATCTACACTGATGAGGAGGCTTATTGGCGCCTACGAGGCTCCCAGAAATGGGTCCTGAAGGGCGACGCGAACACGGCCTACTTTCAAGCCATTGCGAACGGTCGCCGTAGCGCAACACCATCCCTCTTCTCTGGGATGGCGCGTCGCTCTTGCAGACCCCCGGTGACATTCAAGCTCACATAGACGGGTTCTACAACAACCTCTTCTCCTCCTCCCCTAGGAGCGGGCTGTCTCTGGCCCCTGACTGCTGGGCCGGACCCCAGCAGGTTTCTGCTACGGAGAATGCAGCCCTTATGGCCCCATTCTCCGAGGGCGAGGTTTGGGCTGCCATTAGAGGCATGAACCCTACCTCGGCCCCGGGCCCCGACGGTCTTCCAGTGAAATTCTTCCAGACCTTCTGGAATGTGATTAAACCTGAGATCATGGCCATCTTCGACGAGTTCTATAAGGGTCCATTGACCTTGGTTGTCTCAATTATGGGATCATTTCGCTCACCCTAAAGTGTCTGGGGCGTCCGACGTCCGCCAGTTCCGTCCGATCACGGTGATTAATGTGATCTTCCGGATCTTGGCGAAAGGGTACGCCAATAGGGTGACCCTACTGGCGGATCACATTACCCACCCCAACCAGTCCGCAATTAAAGGGTGTTTTATCTTAGATGGGGTGCTAGTCCTTCACGAAGTCCTCCATGAGGTCCGCTCTAAGCACCTCAAGGCGGTCTTCCTGAAGATCGATTTCCATAAGGCTTACGACATAGTCAGCTGGCCCTTCCTTCGGGAACTTTTGCTCCGAAAGGGCTTCGACGACCGTTGGATCACCCGCGTGATGCAGATGATATCCTGCGGTCGCACTGCCGTGAACATCAATGGAGAGGTTGGCCCGTACTTCCCCGCCCTTTGTGGGGTTAGACAAGGCGACCCCTTCTCCCCGTTCTTGTTCAACATGGTGGACACGCTTGCCGCTATCCTGGACAAGGCTAAGGCGGCGGGCCATATTCGTGGGATCACTCCGCACCTCACCGGTGGCTCTGGGATCTCCCTCCTCCAGTACGCCGACGACACCATCATTATGGTGGAAGGCTCGGAGGCGGACATCTCTCATCTGAAGTTCCTCCTCTGCTTCCAACAAATGTCTGGCCTCAAGATCAACTTCGGCAAGAGCAATGTGATGGTGATGGGCTATTCTCCAGATGAATGCCTGGGCATTGCCAACCGTCTTAACTGTCGCTTGGGCTCCTTCCCCACGACCTACTTGGGGACGCCCATTAATGACTCTCGGCTCACCGTCGCCGACTTGCGTCCAATCGTGGCCAAGCTGTAGACACGCATTGAGCCTTGGCAGGGTAGGTGGTTGTTGAAGGCGGCCCGGACAATTCTAATCAACTCCTCCCTATCCAGCCTCCTCTTGTTCCTCATGAGCTTCTATAGCCTTCATGAGACTCTGCATCATGAGATCCCCAAAGTCCAGTCTCGTTTCTACTGGGCGGGCGACAATAATAAGCAGAAATACCATATGGTTAGCTGGCCGGATATCTGCAAGCCGCGGGGGCAAGGTGGCCTCGGGATCATGTGCTCTAAGTGCATGAACATCGCCATTTTATCCTGCTGGCTTTGGCGCATCTCGCAAGGGCAAGGTGGCCTCTGGTTAGATATCATCCGGAACAAATATCTGTACGGGCAGCGCCTCGCCTTCCGTTAGAGATCTGGTGGCTCCTAGTTCTGGTAGTCGGTCATCCAACTTCTCCCGGTTCTTCGCATCGGGACCTCCATTTCAGTTGGATCTGGGGCTGTGACTCTGTTCTGGTTCGACCAGTGGGCGGGAGACACCCCCTTCGCCGCGCGCTTCCACGTCCTCTTCTCCATCGCCGTTGATCCTTGGATCTCTGTTGAGAGGGCCCTTACCGGAGGCCATTTGGGCCTCCGGATTCTGCCGCCTGGCATGAGTTGCTCGACTGCGTCGCCCTTCACGAGCCTGTGGTGGACGCTGGCCCGGACCTGGTCCGGTGGCGCCTTGAGCCGTCAGGCCAATTCTCCACCAAGTCCCTCTACCAGGCCATTGCCCCTTCCTCCGCCCCGCCTCCCCTCTCGGCGGTTTGGTCCATCCGCCTGCCGCGCTGAAGATTCGGATCTTCATGTGGCAATGGATTCGCGGGCGGACCCCGTCTGGGGTGGAGGTTCGCAAGCGTAATGGCCCTGGCAGTGTCCTATGCCCGTTCTGTGGTGTCCTCGAAGACTCGAATCACATCTTCTCTTGTGTCTCCGCTCAATTTATGTGGAGCTGCTTCAGAGAGGTGGTTGGTGGTAGTTGGTGTCACACCAATTTCCCCGACCTGTTCACCGAACTCCAGAACTCCCCCCTGCCTTCTCGCCACATTAGGTGGCTGGAAATTGGGGCCCTCGCTTGGACGCTCTGGACGATCCGCAATAGACTTGTGCTTCAGCGCATTCCGCTTTGACGTGCTACTGACGCCCTCTTCAAACTCTTTGGTTACTTGCAGCTTTGGCGGCCGCTTAGCCGCCCCAGGGCCGAGACGCCATCTCTGCCTTCATCGCCGACCTCTGCTCGATGGTTGTTCGTCTGTCGCCGCCGCCTCCTCCGCCACCCCCCAAGCCGGATTAGGGGTCGGGCGCTCTCTCCGGCCTCCCCTGACCGTTCTTTTTTCCTTTTGTTTGGGCTTGTTGAGTTGTGCCCTCAGCAGAACCTTTTGTACTTATTGTCGTGAGACTTGGGTGTGTGTGTTGTGGACTAGTCCTTGTATGGTTGCTCTGTGGCGGTTTGCTTTATTTATAAAGCGGGGCAAAAGCCTTTTTGGGTAATATATTCACACAGGGGATGATCGGTGGGGTCGCTAACAAGCTTCAGCACGAAAATATCCAGCAGACATAATCACATTGAATGGGAATCCAATTTAGTAAAGGTGTGAACAAATAAAGGTTGGCACTTACGTTGTCAAGAGGAGAATATGATTTCATATAATAATAGTATTCTTCTTCTCTTGGATCACCCCACTCCTGAAAAAATGATTAAAACATGAGTTGATGAGAATAGGAACAGAACTTCAAGTGCACTGCAGTGCAAGCTAGTCTACAAAATGAAAGTTAACTTCAGATGTACTAGAGGAGATGAATACCTCCCATTCAGCTGTGGTCAATGGAATGGTTGGATCAAGCATAGTCGTGAGAGCATCAACAAAAGGGACCCCAACGATGGCGGCCTTGAATAAGTCAGGCCTCATATTTAGGACAACGCCCATCAATAGGCCACCTGCACTTTTGCCACTAATGCAAAGCTTTTCCTTTGAACAGTATTTGCTTTTCATCAAGTGCTCAGCACAAGCAATGAAATCAGTGAAGCTGTTTTTCTTCTTCAACAGCTTTCCATCTTCATACCACTTCCGGCCCATTTCCCCACCTCCACGAACATGAGCTACCGCGTGTACAAACCCCCTATCTACTAGAGAGAATATTGGTCCACTGAAACTCGGATCTATGCATATCTGTTCACATAAAGTGGTGCACAAAAAGATGGTGCATAGTTAGCGCAATTGTTATGTTTGCCAGGTTTGCCAGCTTTTATGGGTTCAAGGGAAATTGTTATGTTTTATCAGTTGCTAGAGTTTGCCAAACATACAATGTCAAAACCAGTATTATCAGAAAGGAGATAATGGTCTATTTGCCCAATATTCTGTTACAGTTTAGGTTATAGGTCGAAGGGAAACTGTTATGTTTTGTCAGTTGCTAGCCTTTGCCAAATATACAATGTCAAAACAAGTACTATCAAAGGAAACAACAAGTTTCAAAAAACATGTTTTATTTTCCCAATATTCCACTATAGTTTAGGTTCTCTTTTGTTGGATATGTCCCCTTAATTTACAGTTTTACATTTTACACTTCTACTTTAGCATTGATAATCCTTAATTTCAGAAAATGACACAACCACCCTACATGCAAGTAGAAGAAATTTTGTATTTCTGTCGTTTACCCTCTGGCCGAGAGTGGTGTTTCAATTGCGTGTGCTTGTAAATTCTATGAAGCGTATGAAGGCATGATGAAACACTATGGCACTTTGCTGGATAATCACATTCAGATGAAATAGCGTGCGTGAAAACATGATGCCATGTTAGAAAAAAAGTTTGTGTTTCTTGCAAAAGTACACAAGAAATACATTTGTTCGAAAACAGTCATTTGCATCCATGATGAAGAAGAGATGTTGACGTGAACCACAGGGCATTCTAGAAATTTTTCAAGGCATTCATGTGCAGAAACCTCGTAATTTCTGTATAAATAAAGAAAAAGTACTTGAACATTCCAAATGACTCATTTGCATCCGAGATGAACCAAGGATATTAGCATGAATTACAGGCTGCTCTAAAATAATAGTCTACGATATTCATGATGGCAGAAAGATTTTTTTCTGATTAATAAAGATAGCAACCCAATACGGCAATACCTCATAGGAGCCAAAGCCAGATAGCAGCATGGGGTCTGAGCCATCGAGCTGCACAAGATCTTTTCTATATATAATGGAGATAGGTATCTGTGTTCCATCAGAAGCGGCAGCCCATTTTCTTTCTGATACATAATTTGATGAATCAAATCCACGTAAAACCTGAAAAAAGACAAGTTCAAAGCACAAGAAAATAGTTGTCTTTCACGCGAGTTCTTTACTATTTCAAGTGGTCAATAAATTTGCATATACTGCACAAGAAAATAATATGCACACACCACATATTTCTGAACAAAGCTAAGAATTCAATTCATTTTCAGTTCATGAAAACAAAGCCCGACACCACTGACCGGAGACACTTATAATTATTCCCTTTTAAATGTAAATCATTGTTGTGTATGTACAGTCGGACTTTTGCAACTTCAGTCACTGATTTAAATAAAATAAATATATTAATCCACAGGAATTTGTATAAGTAATTTCTCACTGAAATTACTTTCATAACATGTTCTGTATTTATAAATTTTGGTAGCATTTAGTACAAGAATTAACTCCGCCTATGTTGTCTCAACAAAGCCGGTCCCAAGCCCGGGTAAAGGAGGAGGGTTGTGATAGGCTTGGCGAGCCATGTTGGAAATATGCCCTAGAGGCAATAATAAAATGGTTATAATTATATTTCTTTGTTCATGATAAATTGTCTATTGTTCATGCTATAATTGTATTATCTGGAAATCGTAATACATGTGTGAATACATAGACCAGAACAAGTCCCTAGTGAGCCTCTAGTTGACTAGCTCGTTGATCAACAGATAGTCGTGGTTTCCTGACTATGGACATTGGATGTCATTGATAACGGGATCACATCATTAGGAGAATGATGTGATGGACAAGACCCAATCCTAAGCATAGCACAAAGATCGTGTAGTTCGTTTCGCTAAAGCTTTTCCAAATGTCAAGTATCATTTCCTTAGACCATGAGATTGTGCAACTCCCGGATACCGTAGGAGTGCTTTGGGTGTGCCAAGCGTCACAACGTAACTGGGTGACTATAAAGGTGCACTACGGGTATCTCCGAAAGTGTCTGTTGGGTTGGCACGAATCCAGACTGGGATTTGTCACTCCGTATGACGGAGAGGTATCTCTGGGCCCACTCGGTAATGCATCATCATAATGAGCTCAATGTGACCAAGTGTCTGGTCACGGGATCATGCATTACGGTACGAGTAAAGTGACTTGCCGGTAACGAGATTGAACGAGATATTGGGATACCGACGATCGAGTCTCGGGCAAGTAACGTACCGATTGACAAAGGGAATTGTATACGGGATTGATTGAATCCTCGACATCGTGGTTCATCTGATGAGATCATCGAGGAGCATGTGGGAGCCAACATGGGTATCCAGATCCCGCTGTTGGTTATTGACCGGAGAGGCGTCTCGGTCATGTCTGCATGTCTCCCAAACCCGTAGGGTCTATACACTTAAGGTTCGGTGACGCTAGGGTTGTAGAGATATGAGTATGCAATAACCCGAAAGTTGTTCGGAGTCCCGGATGAGATCCCGGACGTCACGAGGAGTTCCGGAATGGTCCGGAGGTGAAGAACTATATATAGGAAGTGCAGTTTCGGCCATCGGGAAAGTTTCGGGGGTCACCAGTATTGTACCGAGACCACCGGAAGGGTACCGGGGGTTCACCGGATGGGGCCACCTATCCCAGAGGGCTCCGTGGGCTGAAGTGGGGAGGGGAACCAGCCCCTAGTGGGCTGGTGCGCCCCCCCTTGGGGCCCCCTGCACCTAGGGTTGGAAACCCTAGGGTGGGGGGCGCCTCCACTTGCCTTGGGGGGGCAAGCCACCCCCTTGGAGATTGCATCTCCTAGGGCCGGCGCCCCCCAGGGGGGCCTATATAAAGGGGGGAGGGAGGGCAGCCGCACCCCAAGTCTTGGCGCCTCCCTCTCCCCTGCTACACCTCTCCCTCTCGCAGAAGCTTGGCGAAGCCCTGCCGTGATCGTGCTGCATCCACCACCACGCCGTCGTGCTGCTGGATCTTCATCAACCTCTCCTTCCCCTTTGCTGGATCAAGAAGGAGGAGACGTCTTCTCAACCGTACGTGTGTTGAACGCGGAGGTGCCGTCCGTTTGACGCTAGGATCTCCGGTGATTTGGATCACGACGAGTACGACTCCCTCAACCCCGTTCTCTTGAATGCTTCCGCACGCGATCTACAAGGGTATGTAGATGCACTCCTCTCTCTCGTTGCTAGATGACTCCATAGATTGATCTTGGTGAACGTAGAATTTTTTTTATTTTATGCAACGTTCCCCAACAAGCCAACGTAAAAACTCAGCCACTCTTATGGAGATGAAACCCAAAAGATTTTCGTTGGGGCGCAACCCTCTCAGCGACGCGCCACATCGGAACCCGGGTGTGGTGGAAAATGGGCAAGGGCCGGGCCGTCACCCCCCAGGTGGCGCGCCATATCTTGATCCGGATACGGTGGCACGTGAGCGAGGATCGGGTCGTCGCATCCTTAGTGGCGTGCTACATCGGCGCCCGGATGTAGTGGAAAATGAGCAAGGGTCTTCGCATTTGACTCGACGAGTGCGAAGGGTAAGGAAGCTAGCCGAGCCTAGGAGGATTCGCTTAGGTAGCTGGAACGTAGGGTCTCTGACAGGGAAGCTTCGGGAGCTAGTTGATGCAGCGGTGAGGGGAGGTGTTGATATCCTTTGCGTCCAAGAAACCAAATGGAGAGGACAGAAGGCGAAGGAGGTGGAGGATACCGGCTTCAAGCTATGGTACACGGGGACGGTTGCAAACAGAAATGGCGTAGGCATCTTGATCAACAAGAGCCTCAAGTATGGAGTGGTAGACGTCAAGAGACGTGGGGACCGAATTATCCTGGTCAAGCTGGTAGTTGAGGACTTGGTTCTCAATGTTATCAGCGCGTATGCCCCGCAAGTAGGCCACAATGAGAACACCAAGAGGGAGTTCTGGGAAGGCCTGGAAGACATGGTTAGGAGTGTACCGATTGGTGAGAAGCTCTTCATAGGAGGAGACCTCAATGGCCACGCGGGTACATCTAACACAGGTTTTGAAGGGGCGCATGGGGGCTTTGGCTATGGCATCAGGAATCAAGAAGGAGAAGATGTCTTAAGCTTTGCTCTAGCCTACAACATGATTGTAGCCAACATCCTCTTTAGAAAGAGAGAATCACATCTGGTGACTTTTAGTAGTGGCCAACACTCTAGCCAGATTGATTTCATCCTCTCGAGAAGGGAAGATAGGCGTGCTTGCTTAGACTGTAAGGTGATACCTGGAGAGAGTGTTGTACCCCAGCATAAGCTGGTGGTTGCTGACTTCCGCTTTCGGATTCGTGTCCAGCGGGATAAGCGGGCTAAAGTCGCTAGAACGAAGTGGTGGAAGCTCAAGGGGGAGGTAGCTCAGGCGTTCAAGGAGAGGGTCATTAAGGAGGGCCCTTGGGAGGAAGGAGGGGATGCGGACAATGTGTGGATGAAGATGGTGACTTGCATTCGTAAGGTGGGCTGAGAGGAGTTTGGAGTGTCCAGGGGAAGGAGAAGCGAAGATAAGGATACCTGGTGGTGGAATGATGATGTCCAGAAGGCGATTAAAGAGAAGAAAGATTGCTTCAGACGCCTATACCTGGATAGGAGTGCACACAACATAGAGAAGTACAAGATGACGAAGAGGGCCGCAAAGCGAGCTGTTGGTGAAGCAAGGGGTCGGGCGTATGAGGACCTCTACCAACGGTTAGGCACGAAGAAAGGCGAAAGGGACATCTATAAGATGGCCAAGATCCCAGAGAGGAAGACGAGGGATATTGGCCAAGTCAAATGCATCAAGGACGGAGCAGGCCAACTCTTGGTGAAGGACGAGGAGATTAAGCATAGATGGCGGGAGTACTTCGACAAGCTGTTCAATGGGGAGAATGAAAACTCTACCATTGAACTGGACGACTCTTTTGATGAGACCAGCATGCGTTTTGTGCGTCGAATCCAGGAGTCTGAGGTCAAGGAGGCTTTAAAAAGGATGAAGGGAGGCAAGGCGATGGGCCCGGATTGTATCCCCATTGAGGTGTGGAAAGGTCTCGGGGACATAGCGATAGTATGGCTAACCAAGCTTTTCAACCTCATTTTTCGGGCAAACAAGATGCCAGAAGAATGAAGACGGAGTATATTAGTACCAATCTTCAAGAACAAGGGGGATGTTCAGAGTTGTACTAATTACCGTGGAATTAAGCTGATGAGCCATACAATGAAGCTATGGGAGAGAGTCATTGAGCACCGCTTAAGAAGAATGACAAGCGTGACCAAAAACCAGTTTGGTTTCATGCCTGGGAGGTCGACCATGGAAGCCATTTTCTTGGTACGACAGCTTATGGAGAGATATAGGGAGCAAAAGAAGGACTTGCATATGGTGTTCATTGACTTGGAGAAGGCCTATGATAAGATACCGCGGAATGTCATGTGGTGGGCCTTGGAGAAACACAAAGTCCCAGGAAAGTACATTACCCTCATCAAGGACATGTACGATAATGTTGTGACAAGTGTTCGAACAAGTGATGTCGACACTGATGACTTCCCGATTAAGATAGGACTGCATCAGGGGTCAGCTTTGAGCCCTTATCTTTTTGCATTGGTGATGGATGAGGTCACAAGGGATATACAAGGAGATATCACATGGTGTATGCTCTTTGCGGATGATGTGGTGCTAGTTGACGATAGTCGGGCGGGGGTAAATAGGAAGTTAGAGTTATGGAGACAAACCTTGGAATCGAAAGGGTTTAGGCTTAGTAGGACTAAAACTGAGTACATGATGTGCGGTTTCAGTACTACTAGGTGTGAGGAGGAGGTTAGCTTTGATGGTCAGGTGGTACCTCAGAAGGACACCCTTCGGTATTTGAGGTCAATGCTGCAGGAGGATGGGGGTATTGATGAAGATTTGAACCATCGGATCAAAGCCGGATGGATGAAGTGGCGCCAAGCTTCTGGCATTCTCTGTGACAAGAGAGTGCCACAAAAGCTAAAAGGCAAGTTCTACAGGACGGCGGTTCGACCCGCAATGTTGTATGGCGCTGAGTGTTGGCCGACTAAAAGGCGACATGTCCAACAGTTAGGTGTGGCGGAGATGCGTATGTTGAGATGGATGTGTGGCCACACGAGGAAGGATCGAGTCCGGAATGATGATATACGAGATAGAGTTGGGGTAGCACCAATTGAAGAGAAGCTTGTCCAACATCGTCTGAGATGGTTTGAGCATATCCAGCGCAGGCCTCCAGAAGCTCCAGTGCATAGCGGATGGCTAAAGCGTGCGGAGAATGTCAAGAGAGGGCGGGGTAGACCGGATTTGACATGGGAGTCCATTAAGAGAGACCTGAAGGATTGGGGTATCACCGAAGAGCTAGCTATGGACAGGGGTGCATGGAAGCTTGCTATCCATGTGCCAGAGCCATGAGTTGGTTGCGAGATCTTATGGGTTTCACCTCTAGCCTACCCCAACTTGCTTGGGACTAAAGGCTTTGTTGTTGTTGTTGTTGATTTAGTACAAGAATTGATTGTCTGTGTTGCATTTTGAGCAGCAATGACAAGCCTAGACTAGGAAATTCAGAAAGATCAAGAGTTTCAGTTGAACACACACATCGATTAGCTGAATTCAGATGGATGCTTTACTTAGTAGTACTACCTCTGTTTATTTTTATAAGACGTTTTAGACATTCAGACACTGTTCAAAACAGTATAAAGCAAGATGTCTGAAACGTCTTATAAAAACAAACGAAGGGAGTAGCTATTACAAAAAGAGTTGTTGCCAGCCCACAAACAGTGGTGGCTCAAAGGGGGAAACCCAAATAAAAGATGATGCCATCTCCTCTCTAAGCTCCGGCTTATATAGCCTAAAAGGAGCAGGTAAGGTAAATGGTGAAAAGGGAAAAGTCAGAGACAGTAAACATGGCTCGGTTGGACAGCGACATGTTGCCTGAAGCGGCAATTCAAAGGGGACCGTCAGATGCTGGATCAACGCCTGAGAAATCCGGAACATAGCACGAACGTCTTGCATGTTGAAATAGATGTAATAGTAGATTTGTAAAACAAAATCAGTCGAAAGCTTTTGGCCTGGGCAATATAGACCATCACCAAACGCACTGTCAAAACTCACAAGAATAGCATATTAAGGAAAGTAGAGGCATTAGTGTAAGCAATAAACAGAAACTACCCAATGAATTTACCATTGTTGAAATATTGATATTCATTGTGCATTGATTACCATGGCCAGACACAAAGAGATATGAAGAAGCACATGCAAAATTTGTTCCAAATAACATAAAACCAAGTGGTGCAAGTAATAGCTTACAGTATTAATTTTCTTCAATACAGACACCCCTGAATCCATATCATAGTCAAACACAGAGGGTGGTATCTTCAGTGAGCTATAATGAAACCTAATAATAGATGAATGGAACTGTGACTCCTCGGGTTCCACTGCATATGCTGGATCAACAAAATCAATTTCCCGTCCACCCTGAAGTTTCCCAAGTGCCTCTCCACTGGCCGGTAAGTCATATACAGTTATTTTTGGTAGACCATTCTCACGCTCATAGACAGCAATATGATTCTCAAAGAGCTGGAAGTCCTGAATTTTCACACTGAAAGGAGCTTCAGTTTTTTTATGCAGTGTTGCTCCTTATGTTATCAATGTTGGATCATCATCACTAATACATAATTTTCACATTGATAAGAAGAGCAGAGTACAGTAAATTAGATTTGCAAGCCGATAAGGTGCAGCCGAATAACTTAACTGATATGTTCCGTGCAGTTATCTATTAGATGCAGCTTAGCTATCAGTATACCTGACTGTACTATTAATCTAAGTGCATACTTCTCCAGAAATATTTTCAGTGTATTTGTTTCAAAAATCTAGGACATCACTCTAAGAGCATCAAGTTTCTCACCCATTTCCTAATATTAAAAAAAAGGAAAACATGACCTAACTAAATCGACAGCTTTCGCATTGTTGTGATATCATCCTATCAATGATCCATATGTTTGACAGTACTGCAACATGAAAACTTTAATTGGTGTGTTCCCCGATACTTTAGTGGTGTTCAAATTCATTAGCTGGTTATACACGGTGCTAACTGTACTTGCAAAAGCAGTGTCTTCCAGCTCTCTTTTTTAATCAGCAAGCTTCCAATGAGAAAAAGGGTACATGGTGCATCTGTGAAATATCCTTGTGGGACCAGTATCCATATAGTCAAAGGCATTTTTATCGTAACACTGGAAATGAACTAGAGACACCACAGCAAAACCTGGGGCTTGTGTTACAAAAGATATTTACTCTTTATAAGCTTGAAGACTGATGCCAACAATGTCTCTCTGTCCGGGTTGGATAAATGATTTACAAGTTCACAGATTATACAAATTGACCATTGACATCCTATTCCATCTCCAAGTAAAAAAACACTGAATCATACAGAAAATCAAATTACATTGAGGCATCTGGATCAACGTTTTTTTAACTATATCCATAACAGTGAGGCTTTATTTGGTAGCCTTTGCTTTTGGGTGATTTTTTAATAAGATTTGACAGAAGTTCTAGGGGTTCCAAATACATTAGCCAATATGAGACATAAACATGACAGTCAGCCAGGTCTAAAATCCACTTTTCAGTCTTTCTTTTTTAGTCCTAAGAAAGAATTTGCAATTGTGGAATCCAAGGAATGGTGTTTCCAGGGGGGAAATGGGCACTGTGTATCAGTATATAATCAAGAAGCCAAAAAAAAATCTTTCAAAGTTAAATAGCAACAAAGTTGATTACCTTTCTCTGTGTGGTAGCAAGACAGTGGCCTCAGCAACATTATTCGATGGGCAAGCAACCAGTTCAGAGTTGTAGAAATCTTCACTTCGCCTCTTAATATAGAAATGGTTTCCACGATGACTAGCTGCTGTATCAATGCCATACAAGCGAGGTGTCAAAACTTCAAGCCGCTTGTTCTGTTTGGAGATGTCTAGGTGGAATATAAAGCTTGTGCTTTTGCTTTCTGATCTAACAAATAAATATTGCTTGCTTTCTGAAGCTTGTAGACCAAGTGAAAATATGTCATCTTTTTCATGATACAGGCACATATCATCAGACTGATCAGATCCTAACTTGTGTAGGCATACCTGTCAAAGCCAAGGTAACGAGTCAATAAAACTATGACAAGCACTGCAAAACACACAAGCACACACTTGTCATGCATTGACGCAGTATTAAAACTTGGTTTCATCACCCTGCTTCTGAAAAAGGATGGCACCCTGCCTGCCCCGGGCTCTTCGACCGCCCCGGGGCCGGTGTCCGGTCTCCCCCGCCCCCCGTGCTTCAATTGCGGTGTGGTGGGCCATTCCCAAGTCTCCTGCGTCAACCCTCAGTGCTGCTATATCTGCAAGGACCCGGGCCATCCCGCCCTTCTGTGCCCGGATCGCCCCGTTTCCGGCTGAGCTCATGATGTACGGTCATGGCATCGAGGGGTTGGGTTTCTTCCATCTCGAGGTCCCCGACATCCCTCCCCCCACCCCCTCGCTCCAGGCGGTCGTCACGGTGGTGGACAGGGAGGCCTCCTTGGAGATGATCGAGGCCGAGCTCAACCACCTTTACGGGGTGGCCTTCCCGGCAACGTCTTCACTGTGATCTTCCCCGACGCCATCAGCTACGGCTATGCCACTCGCAGTGGCCAGATCACCCTCGCCCTCCACCAGCTCGTCGTCGACATCACCGAGCCGATCCTCGACCTGAAGGCAGTGGCTGTCCTGGACACGGCCTGGATCCTGGTGGGGGGCCTCCCAGACATTGCCCGGTCTGAGGTGGTCATCCGCCAGATGTCCCGGATCCTGGGCAAGGTGGTGGTGGTGGACGAGCTCTCCCTCCGCAACGAGGAGGAGGTCCGGGTCAAGGTCAAGTGCCTGGACTCCTCCAAGCTGAGTGCCACCATCCGGGTGTTCTTCAACGACCAGGGCTTTGACCTCCGGATCGCCCCTGAGCCTCCCAACCACGTGGGCCGCCCTCGCTTCTCCGATGACGGACCTCCCGACGGCAACCCAGGGACCGACGGGGACTATCACGACCGTCACCACCCCCGCTCCCACCGCTCCGATGATGACGCGGGCTCCGACGACTCGCGCTCCCGCTCTCCCTCACCGACGCCTCCGCCTCCCGCTGCTGGGACCCAGGGCCGTCAGGCTGCACTTGCCCCTCTCCCCGCCTCTCCGCTGCCTCGGGACGACTCCCCATACCCGAGCGGCGAGACCTTGGAGGGAAGCGAAGCGTCGAGTGTCGGCCTGATCGTCTTCCCAGCGTCCTCGCCGCGCTCCCCAGCCGTCGTCACCGTCTCCTTGCCAGCCTTGGGGATGTCGCCGCCCCCTCCCTGGACCCCTTGGTCCCCTCCCACGGTCGTCCTCTCCCCGACCGAGGTGGATCCCGTGGGTGGTGCCGTGGCTTCGGGGGCGGTCCTGGCTGCTGTCGACCTCCTCGGCCCCTCTGCCCCGGCCGTGTCGGACCCGCTGGCGCCTCCCGTCGGCTGGCCCGCATCGCCGGTGCTGTCCGCGCCGGTCCACCTCGGCCTGCCCGCCCCCGACGCCTTTCCCCCGACTCCAGCACCGATCTGGCTCTCCAACCCTCGACACCGACTGCTTCACCCTCGCCTCCCTCGCTCCCCGACTGCTCCGGGCCGGCGCTCCGGCTTGTCCCCGCTGCGGCTCCTGATGCGGATGGGGATACTCGGGTGACCACTCCGGTGGCCTCCCAACCACCCCCTCCGAGGACCGTGGCCTACTCCCGTCGTGGCCGGTCTGTCTCCTCCCCGGTGACGGCCTCCCGCCGGAGCGCTCGGCTCGACGCAGCGCGACCCGACGGCAGTCCGGCTCTGCCCATCCCCACTCGGGCAGAGCTCCGGGCCACAGCCCGGAACCTAGAGCCAAGTACCCCTGCTACCCCCCCTCCCCCTCTACTGCTACCTGCTCG
>NC_057810.1:462895119-462953469 GCF_018294505.1 Triticum aestivum | reverse complement strand
TCTCTGCTCTCGAGTCGGTTCCGCTTGGTCACCTAGCAAAGGTTGCGACTGATTCCGCGATCATCTTCAGGGGGGAGGCTGCCCCCCCCCCCAGTCCAAATCGAGGCCATCAGGGCTCGCGAGATCCTCGATGGTAGGCTAGCGGAAGCTCGTGCGACTCTGCTTACGCCTGCCACTCCCCCACCCTCTGTGGTGGGCGCCTCCCTGGCGCCACCTAGGCGACCTGGTGGCCTTCTCCCGCTCGCCGAGGCCGAGCTTCGTGGTCGCACCCGCTCCCGCACCGCGTCTCGTGTCCTGGGGTCAAGCAGCCCCCAAATGGTGCCTTAATGCGTGCCCTCTTCTGGAACATCCGCGATTTCGGCCATGATGGCCGGCGCCGCCAACTCGTCGAATACATGCGTGATGAACACATTAACATTGTCGCCATCCAAGAAACCATGCGTACAGAATTCTCTCTTCCGGAGCTTGACCGTCTGAGCTCCCACCTCTTTGCGTGGCATTGGCTCCCTTCTAGTGGGAGCATTGGTCATTCAGGTGGCATCCTTTTAGGTGTCAAGGATGCCACCTTCGAGGTGGGTAGCATGGACCGGGGACAATTCTTTGTGAGCATGGAACTCTACGAACGGACGCTTAACTTCAAATGGGAGGTCATCATTGTCTATGGCCCGGCAGACCATAGTAGGTCTGCTTCCTTCCTCGAGGAGCTCCACCGGAAGATATCGGCTGCCTCTCTTCCAGTGGTGGTTGAAGGCGATTTTAATTTCCTCCATTTCGCGGAGGACAAGAGCAATGCGAATGTAAACTTTGCACGGATGCAAATGTTTAATGACTGCATTGCTGATCTGAGTCTCCGCAAGATAGATAGGATTGGCGCCAGGTTTACCTGGACCAATCGTCAGGCTTCCCCGACCCAGTCCGTCCTGGACAGGGTTCTAGTTTCCCCGGAATGGGACCTCCGCTGCCCTCTGGCTTCCCTTCGTGCCATCACCCGGATTGGCTCCGACCACGTGCCCCTCCTCTTGTCCTCCGCCGATGAGCGGCCGTCGATCCCCCCCCCCCCTGATTCCGGTTTGAGACATTCTGGTTGTCCCAAACCGGTTTTGTGGAGGCTGTTGGCGCCCGCTGGGTGGAGGCCCGCGCGCACCCCATCCCCGCCCTCCCTCGGCCATTGACTCGTGCCATTTCTGTGCCAAGCGTGGCCGGCAGTTCATGAAGGAATGGGGTGCCAACTTGGGGTGGGACCTCCGCAATCGTAAGAAGGCCTTGTTGACCGCCATCCAGGTCCTAGACCTGCGTTCTGACGCAATCGGCCTCTCTCCTGACGAGTGGCTCTCTTGCTACGACTTAGAAGACCAGCTCTCCGTCATCTACACTGATGAGGAGGCCTATTGGCGTCTCCGCGGTGCCCAGAAATGGGTTTTGAAGGGCGACGCGAGCACGGCCTACTTTCAGGCCATCACGAATGGCCGCCGTAGACGCAACACCATCCCCCTTCTCTGGGATGGTGCGTCCCTCCTGCAGGACCCCCGTGAAATTCGGGCCCATGTCAACGGATTCTATAGGTCCTTGTTCTCTGCCCCTCCTAGGAGCGGCCTCTCCCTGGCCCCTGATTGCTGCACTGGCCCCCAGCAGGTCACTGACGCGGAGAATGCGGCCCTTACGACCCCCTTCTCCGAGGGCGAGGTCTGGGCTGCCATTCGAGGCATGAACCCCACCTCGGCTCCGGGTCCTGACGGCCTTCAGGTGAAATTCTTCCAGACCTTCTGGAACGTGATTAAACCGGAGGTCATGGCCATCTTCGACGAGTTCTATGTTGGATCCATCGACCTCGGTCACCTCAACTATGGGATCATCTCGCTCATCCCGAAGGTGCCAGGCGCCTCCGACATCCGCTAGTTTCGTCCAATCACGGTCATCAACGTGATTTTCCGGATTCTAGCAAAAGGGTACGCCAATAGGGTGACCCTTCTTGCGGACCACATTACCCACCCCAACCAGTCCACCTTCATTCAAGGGCGGTATATCTTGGATGGGGTGCTTGTTCTTCATGAAGTCCTCCATGAGGTTCGATCTAAACACCTCAAGGCGGTTTTCCTGAAGATCGATTTCCGTAAGGCCTATGACACTGTTAGTTGGCCCTTCCTTCGGGAAGTTTTGCTCCGGAAAGGCTTTGACGACAGTTGGATCACCAGAGTGATGCAGATGGTCTCTTGCGGTCGCACTGCCGTGAACATCAATGGAGAGATCGGCCCTTACTTCCCCACCCTTTGTGGGGTTAGACAAGGCGATCCCTTCTCCCCTTTCATGTTCAATATGGTGGGGACGCGCTTGCCGCCATCCTAGATAAGGCTAAGGCTGCTGGAACATATTCGTGGGATCACCCCCCACCTGGCCGGTGGCTTCGGGATCTCCCTCCTCCAGTATGCCGACGACACCATCATCATGGTCGAAGGGCTCGGAGACGGACATCTCTAATCTTAAGTTCCTTCTCTGCTTCCAACAAATGTCTGCCCTAAGATAAACTTCGACAAGAGTGATGTGATGGTGATGGGCTACTCTTCGGCCGAGTCCCTTGCTATTGCCAACCGGCTTAACTGCCGCCTGGGCTCCTTCCCCACGACCTACTTGGGAACGCCCATTAGTGACTCCCGGCTCACCGCCGCGGACTTGCGCCCGACCGTGGCCAAGCTTCAAACGCGCATCGAGCCATGGCAAGGTAGATGGTTGTCAAAGGCGGCTCGGACAATTCTCATTAACTCATCCCTCTCCAGCCTCCTCTTGTTCCTCATGAGCTTCTACAGCCTTCACGAAACTCTGCACCATGAGATCGCCAAAGTCCAGTCTCGTTTCTATTGGGCAGGCGACAACAATAAGCAGAAATACCATATGGTCAGCTGGCCTGACATTTGCAAGCCCAGGGAACAAGGAGGCCTCGGCATCATGTGCTCTAAGCGCATGAATATAGCCCTCCTATCCCGATGGCTCTGGCGCATCTCGCAAGGTCATGGTGGTCTCTGGCTCGACATCATCCGGAACAAGTACCTGTGTGGACAGCCCCTGGCCTTCTGTCAGAGATCTGGCGCTCCCAGTTCTGGCAGTCGGTCGTCCAACTTCTCCCTGTCCTTCGCATCGGGACCTCCATCTCGGTGGGGTCCGGAGCGGCGACTTTGTTCTGGTTTGACTGGTGGGCTGGAGACACCCCCTTCGCTGCGCGCTTCCCCGACCTCTTCTCCATCGTTGTCGTCCCCTTGATCTCAATTGAGAGGGCCCTTATTGACTTAGGGCGCCTTGCTTTCCGAAGGCCTTTTGGCCCCCCGGAGTCCGCTGCGTGGCGTGAGTTACTGGATTGCGTTGCCCTCCACAAGCCTGTGGTGGACGGTGGCCCGGATCAGGTGAGATGGCGGCTCGAGCCATCGGGCCAATTCTCCACCAAGTCTCTCTACCAGGCCATCGCCCCCTCCTCCGCCCCTCCCTCCCTTACGACGGTGTGGTCCATCCGCCTGCCTCTGAAACTCCGGATCTTCATGTGGCAAAGGATTCGCGGTCGGATCCCGTCTGGGGTCGAGGTTCGCAAGCGCAATGGCCCGGGCACTGGCCTTTGCCCGCTTTGCGGTGTCCCCGAAGACTCGAATCACATCTTCTTCTCCTGCGTGTCCGTTCAATTCATGTGGAGCTGCTTCCGCGAAGTGGTGGGTGGAAATTGGTGCCACACCAACTTCCCCGACCTGTGTGCCGAACTCCAGAACTCCCCCTTGGCTGCTCGCCACATTAGGTGGCTTGAGATTGGGGTCATCGCTTGGACACTCTGGACGATCCGCAATAAGCTTGTGATTCAGCGCACTCCTCTGCGACGGGCTACTGACGCTATCTTCAAATTGTCTGGTTTCTTGCAGTTTTGGCGGCCGCTTAGCCGCCCTCAGGACCGTGACGCCATCTCCGCATTCATCGCCGACCTCCGCTCGATGGCCGTCCGTCTGTCGCCGCCGCCCCCGCCGCCTCCGCCGGAACCTGACTAGGCGCTTGTCGTGTTCTCCGGCGCTTTTCTTTTCGTTTTGTTGGGCTTGTTGAGCTGTGCCCTCAGTAGAACCTTTGTACTTCTCTATGAGACTTGGGTGTGTGTGTTTGAACGAGCCCTTGTATGTGTGCTCTCTGGCGGTTTGCTTTATTTATAAAGCGGGGCGAAAGCCTTTTTCGGTAAAAGGATGGCGCAACAAACATCAGCAGATTTCACCCATTAGTCTGGCTCATGGATTTGGAAAGATCTTCTTGAAGACTTAGGGGCCGTGACTTGCTCACATCCTAACTTGATGTTAGAAGGGAGAGAGGGATTGGCGTAATATGATGGATGTATTATTGAGCCTCGAGGGCAAGTATATATTGAGTACAAGACTTGGAGGGGAAGAAGCCTCTCCTGGAGATAAGGTAGGAGAAGGATTATCCTAGACTACCAAATACAAGTAACCCAAATATATCTCTAACATCCCCCCGCAGTCGTAGCGGCAGCATCGCAGACAACAGGAGCGTCGCGGGCAGTCAGACCGGAGAGAATAGCAGCCGACGGGTTGACATCCCCCCGCAGTCGTAGCAGGAGCGTCGTGGATGGTGTCGCGTCACGGGCGCATTGACTGTAGAGGAAGCCGACGAGTTGCTCAAGCGGATGATAGCCCTTTGTGCCGATGTCGAGGTAGCCGAGAGCGTAGGGTGGTGTAGCCGTGGTCGAGGTAGCCGTGCGAAGAATGCCATGGTCGATGTCGAGTCGGGGTGGCCGGTGTCGAGGAAGTCGCCATGGAGCCGCGGGCGCAAGGAGGCGCCGAGTTAGTCATGGGCGCAGTAGTGTCGACGTAGTGGTGCGCCGGGAAGAAGACGGTGTTGACGAGGCGTCGCGCCGGGTGTGCCAAGCCCGGGGACATGTTGACGAAGGCACGCATCGGTGTTGCCAGCATCGGGCATGCGTAGACGGACGAAGACGAAGTTGACAAAGCGCCGCACCAGGCTTGCCAGGCCCGGGGACACGTCGTGGACGAAGGCACATATCGGTGTTGCCAGCACCGGGCATGCGTAGACTGGGACCTGCACGAGCTATACGCCATCTCGAAGAAGTCGGAGAGGTCAGCAGAGAAGGACTCGACGATGGTTGCGGCGCCAAAAGGTGCGGGGCTGATGTCGCCCACGGTTGTCGGAGTAGACGAAGTGGTCGGGGTAGATGACGGCGACGCCGGCGACGGGCTGGTGCTGGACGAAGACGAAGGAGGTGGACGGGCTGCGGCGGCGGCTACGGAGGTAGCGGCGGCGGCGGCCGAAGAAGAGCGGCGGCGGCTAGGTTAGTAGCGTGGCGGCGATGCTCGAAGTAGGCGAGGAACCCAACAAGGTGACGAAGACCAGCGCAGACGGTGGCGTTCCCGCACCGAGGGAGATGGCGCGGCGCATACCACGGGAGGTTGACGCGCGGTGACGACGGAGTGGACCACGGGCCGCGGTGCTACGGCCCGAAGGGGCGACGCAGCGGCGGCGACAGGTCAGGGCGACGGCGGGACCACGGGCCGCGGCGCTACAGCCCGAAGGACAGTGCAGCGGCGGAGTGCGGGTCGGTGCAGCCGCGGGGACGGCCTCGGGCGACAGCAAAGACCGCGTGCCACGCTTGCTACGGCCCGATGGGGCGACGCAGTGGCAGCACGAGGGCCGGTGCAGCCACGAAGACGGCCTGGAACGGACATCCTCGGGATGGCGGTAGACCGCGGGCCGCGGCACTACGGCCCAAAGGGCGATGCAGCGGCAGCAGGCGGGTCGATGCAACCGTGGGGAGAACCACGGGGCGGTGGCGCTGTGGCCCGACGGGGCAACGCAACGGCAGCCTGATGCTCGATCGGTGGAGGGGCGCGCTGTCCTCCGGGATGATCTTCACGGGACCTGCGGAGGCGCGCACAACTGACGGGCCAGATCGGTCGCACGACGTAGATGAGACAGATCGCATGCGCTCAGGTGATCAGTCCAAACGTCTGCGAAGTCAAAGCGTCCGCTCCTCGGTGTGCATTGTCGGACTTAGCAGCACACGACGACCGGCCACGGGCACATGTTGTGCGAAGCGGCCAGAAGCCCAAGCATCAGGTTTGACCAGGCCAACTAGACGCATGTATGCCTTGACGTCCAAGTGAAACACGCATGTTGGGCCAGCGTAGCACTCACGGGCGGCCGTGGTTGTTGCATCCAAACGCTTGCGCTGGACGCACGGTGACCTGCGGTTACACGGCATGAGGCGGCCACGAGTTGCACCAAGATGCGCCGTCTTGTAGGAAGAAGCATGATGCAGCCAAGGTAGATGGACGAGGGGTTGATGAAGAAGTCCTGATCCGATCGAGGTGACGACGGTTGGCGCAGTGACGTGCGAACGGAGGCGTGGATGGCGGCCGTTCGGGTCGCCGTGTGCCACGTAAGGACGCCGAGTCGGAGAAGACGCCGGTGGAGTCGATGCCAAAGTTGGAGTAGAGGCGCAGTGTCGACGGCGGCGACGGGCGACGCAAACCGATTAAGCATAGATCGGAAAACCAAAAAGAAAACACCGATCAAATCGAACGGCGAGAGCAGGAAAAAAATCCGGATCAAGGGATCGGGGAAAAAGACTCTCTAGGGCAGCCGGTCAACACGACCGGCGGACGAACCCTAGGTACGGGTGGCGCGGCCCCCGGCAACAGTCATGGAGGCCGATCGCCCCGGGGGCGGCGTGCAGGGCGGAAGCGGTGGGCGACGGCTAGGGTTGGATCGGTTAGGCTGATACCATGTTAGAAGGGAGAGAGGGATTGGCGTAATATGATGGATGTATTATTGAGCCTCGAGGGCGAGTATATATTGAGTACAAGACTGGAGGGCAAGAAGCCTCTTCTGGAGATAAGGTAGGAGAAGGATTACAAATCCTAGACTACCAAATACAAGTAACCCAAATATATCTCTAACACTTGACACTCTCATCGCCGCGTATCAGAGTGCGTTCATCCGAGAAAGATCAATCCAGAAAAACTTCATTCCCGGGTAACGGGCTGTGGAATTCTTCGACCACAAGTGTGCTCCAGAATTCGTACTGAAAAACTTCATTTGACTTTTTTTCGTGGCAGTTCTTATTGGTAATTCTCCACTCCAGGGCATCAACTATACCTTCTTGTGGATGAAGCGGTGGTGTTTTTGCAGCCCGACAAATCCTAGTTTGCTATAAAAGGGCAATTCTTTGAGACCCAGTGGGCACCGCGGGAGCGCCCCAGGGCAGTAGGGCACCACGTGTCGAGCGCTGGGCGCATTGGTTTTTTTCCATGACATGTTTCTCTTTTTCGGGTTTTTGGATTTTGCTTGGTTTTTCCTAAGTTTTCTTAGAAAAAAATTGTTGTTTTCCTCACGTGAAGCACACCGTCTGAAAAAGGACAGTTGTGCTACTGAGAAGTGAAAAGCACAGTTGTGCTTCGGTGTGAAACACAGATGTGCGTCCCGGGAAGTGAAAAGTACAGTTGTACTTCATGTTCGAAAAGTGAAAAAGAAGAGATGTGCTTCCGGGTTTGCGTTTTGTTTGTTTCCGATTTTTTTATTTTTTTGCTTTTGTTTTTTTACAACTGTTGTTTCTTACGGGAAAAAACCATCCAAACCTATTAACATGGAATCTAATTCTGAAGATCTCAACTCAAGAAATGCAACGGTGAAACGGTTCGTGATTTGAATGCACGGTTCAAGAGATAAAACGTTTGAAGAAACGAATCTATGGAAAAAGGCACAAAACTCCTAGGTTGCGACAAGTGCGCACATGCAGTGCGCCACTTCTCACCACGAGAGGTGGGGGAGTGACCTTTGCAAGGGGTACCCTCTAATTAGTGATCTCGGAGGGACCGGTGTTACCCAACCCCAGGCTCACCAACCCAACACTCATTGCACCATGGGCCCACTTTACCAGCGTTCTAGCATGTTCAGGCCCAACCACAGAGCAACACAAGCTTATAACGTATGCAATGGTCTTAGCGATGCCACGTAAGATAATTGGTGAGACGAAAGAGAGAGAAACAAAAAAGAGAGGCTTGCCTTCTCTTAGCTAAGAGATGATCTCTTACGAAGAAAGATAAGACATTTTTCTCCATTGTACGAGATGTCTTATCGTATTCACTTGTTTTTCTAATTTTAATTTTAATCCTCCATAATTTTAGGATCTCGTGGCATTAAACCCTAAATACTAAAGATAACACTAAGAGATAACCCATTATATAACATTTTTAGGGAGCAACTATTTAGGGGGTATCCCTGGTAGGGGTCCCACAGGGGGCACTTCTGTGTGACACGAGAGGCCGACACGTGGATGCTGGGAATTAGAGTGACCCCACGAGTTAGGGAGGACTTCTTTATGTAGAAGAAGGTGCAGCTACCGGCTGGCTACCGTGAGTAATCAGTGTAGTTGCTCTCAGCTGGAGTGGCTAGTGTTTGGCTGCTCAATGTGTTGTAAAACCTCTTCTAATTGACTGCCTTTCAATCTTAACGAAATGGCATGCAAAGCTCTTGCACATTCTTGAATAAAAAAGGAATACAAGTTTACAACTTGATATAGTAATTTTCAATCAGCTATCACCTTAGGAGTCAAGAATGAGTGATTAATCTGAACATGCCGCCACCATTCTGTTAAACTACAAATTAAGAAGTAACATTTTCGTTCCCAAGAAAATAAGAGCAAAAACTTGGGCATGCAGGGAAGACCACAGTGCATAGTGCCATAATAGCTTGAGAACAACGATGACAGAGAGAAATCCCGCTCATTTTTCCATGAATTTGAGCTACTTACATGATGAAACATCAATATTTACTTTTCTCTCATGCGTCTATAAATCTCGTGAGCACGAACCAGGACACATTTCATGTAGAAGTAAGAAGAAGAGTTCACATACTTTATCTGGTCGATGAAGGCTGTCCATTGTAATGTAAACAAGGTAATCATCACCAGCCCACTCAATGTCAGAAGTAACTCCTTTAAGTGGTTGTCCAACATATTCTCCACTCTCTGCATCAATGACATAAAGCATGTAGGCTTCGTCACCGTTAGTATCTTCTCCATAAACAACTAGCTTACCGCTGGGACTGACCTGAAACGAATATTCAGATTCACCTAAATATGAGAACATTGAAGAGACACGTGCACAAGGAGGCAAGGAGCACACATTCATACAAATGCATGGAACAAGGGAAACCAAAATTATACCTTGAAAGCCCCGATGCTGTAATAGTCATGGCCCTCAGCCTTTACATTCTCATCCAAGACAATATGCTCATCAGGGGCATCAAGTCCTACGGGCATCGCATCGAAGACTGTAATATGGCCATCTGTTGGTACAAGACGCCTGCAGTGTTGTACATACTCCTTGCCAGTCAATGTTCTTTCATAGTAGTAATACTGCCCTCTGCGAAGAGGCACATCTGTATCATCTTCCTTGATTCTTCCTCGAATTTCAGCAAATATTTCATCCTCGATGTGTTTGACATCTAGAAGAAGGGAAATATAAGATATAAAAGAAGAGTAAAAGAGTAGATAACTTATAAGATGTCAATACATATTTAGGAAAAAAAAGGTCTGGTCTCAAGTACAGCATTAAACTCCCCCTTCAGTTCAGAATGCATTTGTCATCAGTCTCCACTACCACTAGCGATCAAATTATATGACTGCATCGTACCCCTATAACATGGCAACCAGCGCCACGGCACAAACAATCCAATTCCACTAGCAATCAAGTTGCACAGGATCAGGATGACAATCCAAGATTTAAATTCCGCCGATAGAACAACATAAGGCAGGTCGATCTACTAGGCACCAAATCGAATGTATACCACAAATATCATGACAAATTACTAGAGAATATGGTGGAGCCTAATTTATTAATTTGTTGGTGCAGACACACTAAAAGCGATTCGCTCAAATCGACCTCAGCGGGAAGATTCTCCAATTGGATGGTACCGAGCAGAAGCTCCCCAATGGCACATAGGCTCTCACCGGACATGAGGGAGGCCGTGTAGTCGTTCTCGGCGCGGAGGTGGGCGAGGACGGCGGGATCGGAGCGGGAGTCGTCGCGGAGCCAGTAGTAGCTGTCGAGGCGGACGTCGCCGTGCTCCGCCAGCTCGTGCGGCACCTTCCTTGCCACCGGCGGCGTGGAGGCCATTGCAGATTCCGAGGAGCGCGATTCGAGGGCGAGTTGGCGTAGGGGCTGCCGGCGAGAAGAGAGCGCGGCGGCGGGAGAGGCCCGGTGGGGTTGGATCAGTGTGAAGCAGCTCTGGTCTGTCGGTCCGTGTTCGACTGTTTTGCCCGTGGACCATAGAAGAAACGGCGCTCTCTTTTTAAAACAAAAACAGAAAGATAGATTAATTTTGCAAAAACAGAAGGTAGATTCATTTTGCAATTCAGTGCAGCTGATCCAAAGATCCCTATAAAGAAAACTCAGCACATAGACTAAAAAAAACATGGATTCGAGCTGTGGAGTGTGATCCACTGCATCTTCTTTGTGGCTTCAACAAATAACCAAATCTCCATTATCGGAGACGCTGCTACTTGACATAAAGACATGTCAGCGCTTACCGGAAAAAGAAGAAACTTACACTATGTTGTTGTTGAACCACCTTCCTTTTGACACCTTGGTCGTGTGGAATAAAAGAAGGCGAGAGCTCCAAAGGTCACCTTTCAGCCAAAACGGTCGGCGATGGAGCACTCAAAGCCGACAATAAACCGCGTTAGAGGGCGTAGTAGCTCCACTGGAATATATCACCGATCCACGGCTAGAGACCCATCTTCGGTTCGACAGACGATCTGAAGAAGCCAGAGACAACATGTAATCGACTCCTCTTCCTCCACCACAACGACAGAAAGAGCATGAAGATATCATCCTTGACTTCACCAAATCCAATCGTCACTCCATCTTACTAAGTGAGCTTTCGCCAGATCCTGCTGTGATAGGCAATGTCCTTCATGGACATTGGGCTAGGGATGCGGTCGGTGGCCACCAGAAGCGCCTCGCAAGCGCCCACGAAATCCTCGATAATGGCATGACGCTATGCGCCTTTGGCGCAAAACCTAACTAAATGTGCATCTTCATCCCCTTGGTGGATTTTGATGATTACTGTCAACATATCTTAAGAGACTAATGAATTGTCAAATCTATTTGAGATTTGTTCCAAATGATACAATAAGGGAAGTGGTGGGCGATCCCTACTTCAGAGACAAGTGTTGGCAAGGCTCAAGACTTGTTTTAATATTTTGGTAATCCAAGATCACACTGAGTTCATAGCTATGTCGATACTATCAAAAGGGGGCCGAGCTTGCTAATTGAGCTCCTTTCTCAAGAATGCTTAAAGATCAATCTTCAAACCCTCAAAGGACTCTCATATTTTCACTATCTCTTTGATTTTTCACTCCTCGGAGCCACCGAACAACATTCCTTCAAAACTTGTAATGACTACGGAGATAGTTGTCGCAAACCCTAATTCGTTCGAAGCCTCTAGGATTTTCCATTAGGAGCCTTGGAGCACTTGCACTCCTCTGTACATTGCTTGGACCTTCCGAACAATTTTTTGTCGGATTTTTCGAACGAGACCAGTGGTGTGCGTAGGTGAGCCAAAGGCATTCAGAACCTTCGAACAATTTTTGGTCGAACCATCCGAGCTATTTAAAAGTTGCACTTTTGGTTCTGGTAGGAGATTCCAAGCTGATCATTTGAAGCTTCTGAGACATGTAAAAAGTGTGTAAAGGTCACAGGTCCAACCTATAAGTGCCCTCGTCTGATGGTGTACAAGATTGGGGGTCACTCACCATGTCATCTCCCCGTCAGTTGGGCCGGGTTGAGGACTCCATGTCAGTTGTGACGCCCCCGATTCAATCATACACACAAGTGTGTATGATCAAGATCAGGGATTCACGGTAAGATATCACAACACAACTCTAGACAGGAAAAGAGGGGGTTTCAACATAAGCAGTGGGAACAACTGGATCAACATTGTAAACGATAGTTTCTTATTTAGCTTTTACTTGTTCTTTAACTTCTTCTTTAATAGGTGGGTGATATTTAAACCATTTCTCCTTAGGGAGATCAACATGAGTAGCAAAAGATTCACAGAAGGAAGCTACTATCACAAAGTCAAGTCCATATTTAGTGCTAAACTTTTGAAAAGCATCGGTATTCATAAAAGATTTAACACAATCAAACTTAGGTTCAATACCTAACTCTTTACCTTCGTCGAGTTCCCTATCATCAGATTTGTGTTTAATTCTTTCTAAGAGATCCCATTGGAATTCAATAGTTTTCTTCATAAAGGAACCAGTACAAGAAGTATCGAGCATGGATTGATCATTACGAGAAAGCCGAGCATAAAAATTCTGAATAATAATTTCTCTTGAGAGCTCATGATTGGGGCATGAATATAGACTTAAGCCTCCCCCGAGCTAGAGTGATACTTTCTCCTTCACGAGGCCAAAAATTATATATATAATTCCGATCACGATGAACTAGATGCATAGGATAACTTTTTTGATGGAATTCCAATTTCAAACAGTTCCAGTTCCAAGATCCAATATCATCGCATAACCTATACCACGTCAATGATTTTCCCTTAAAAGATAAAGGGAAAACCTCTTCTTAGATTCATCTCCGGGCTAACCTGCAAGCTTAAACAATCCGCAAATTTCATCCACATATATCAAGTGCATATCAGGATGTTAGGTTCCATCTCCTGCATAAGGATTAGCTAGCAGTTGCTCTAACATACCCGAAGGAATTACATATTCAATATTTTTAGTAGGTGCAGTAGGTTGAGGGGAAACTAATTGTGGTTCCGATCAAGGTGAAGATACCCCGAATAAACCCCTAAAAGGATTGTTTTAAATAGTAGCAAGTGACAATAAATTTCAGCACATAGTAATAATGTTTCCTTACCAATTTCCACTTACCAAGAGCGCTTCACTCCCCGGCAACGGCGCCAGAAAATAGCCTTGATGACCCACAAGTATATGGGGTAAATTATAGCCTTTTTGATAAGTAAGAGTGTCGAACCCAACGAGAAGCAGAAGGAAATGACAAGTGTTTTTCAGCAAGGTATTATCTGCAAGTGCTAAAATTGTAAGTAGCGGAGTAGTTTGATAGCAAGATAATTTGTAACGAGCAAGTAACGAAAGTAGTAACAAAAGTGCAGCAAGGTACCCCAATACTTTTGACGCAAAGGATAGGCCAAAACGGTTTCTTATGATAAGCAAAGTGTTCTTGAGGGTACACGGGAATTTCATCTAGTCACTTTCATCATGTTGGCTTAATTTGTGTTCGGTACTTTGATAATTTGATATGTGGGTGGACCGGTGCTTAGGTGTTGTTCTTACTTGAACAAACCTCCTACTTATGATTAACCCTCTCGCAAGCATCCGCAACTACGAGAAAAGTATTAAGAAGAATAAATTCTAACCATAGCATTAAACTTTTGGATCCAATCGGTCCCTTACGAAATAGTGCATAAACTGGGGTTTAAGCTTCTGTCACTCCCGCAACCCACCATCTAATAACTACTCCACAATGCATTCCCTTCGGCCCAAATATGATGAAGTGTCATGTAGTCGATGTTCACATGACACCACTAAGAGAATGACAACATACATATCATCAAAATATCAAACACATATCAAGTTCACATGATTACTTGCAACATGGTTTCTCCCGTGACCTCAAGAACCGAAGTAATTACTCACAAATGATAAGCATGCTCAATATTAGAGGGGTATTAAATAGCATAATGGATCTGAACATATAATCTTCCACCAAATAAACCATATAGTAATCATCTACAAGATGTAATCAACACTACTAGTCACCCACATGCACCAACCTATAGTTTTGATACAAAGATTGAACATAAGAGATGAACTAGGGTTTAAGAGGAGTTGGTGCTATGAAGATGTTGATGAAGATAGCCCTTCCCAAGATGGGAGAGTTGTTAGTGATGATGATGACGATGATTTCCCCCTCTAGGAGGGAGGTTCCCCCGGCGGAATCGCTCCACTGGAGGGCAAAAGTGCTCCTGCCAAAGTTTCGCCTCGAGGCGGCGGCGCTTCGTCCCGAATGTCCCCCTCCCCTGATTTTTTTCTAGGTCAAAATGACTTATATACTAGAAGATGGGCACCGGAGGTGGGCCGAGGAGGCAGCACCCACCAGGGCGCGATTGGGCCTCCTGGCGTGCGCAGGTGGGTTGCGCCCACCTGGTGGGCCCCCTCTGGTACTTATTTGCTCCAATATTTATTAAATATTCCATAAAAATTCCTCAGGAAGTTTCAGCTCATTTGGAGTTGTGCAGAATAGGTAGCTTGACGTAGCTTTTTCAGGTCCATATTTCCAGCTGCCGGAATTCTCCCCCTTGGTGCATACCTTGCATATTATGAGGGAAAAGGCATTAGAATTACTCCAAAAAGCATTATTATACAATAAAACAACATAAATAATAGTACGAAAACATGATGCAAAATGGACGTATTAGGTCCCAGCTGTCTGCCGCTCCTTGTGCAATTCTCTTCTTTATTGACTATATAGGTTGACAATGGTGTGGATCGTGATGTCAGGAAACTAGGAGGAAGCAATTTTTTATAGTTGTAATAAGGAGGCACTACATACGTATGGCTATGGCCCTGGTGGGTTCGTACTATCAACCTCTCCACGTAAAGTCGTCTCCTGATTCCTCATGTTCATTGACCATGTTGACAACGTGAGACGACGACGCCATGACGAGTGCAACAACTCGAAGGACGATAAAGAGGGCCTCGTGGGACCTACATATGGTCTGATACGGCGACTGCTACTCATTCAGGAAGCCATGATCATAGGGACACATGTCCACGACATTGTCGTTCGCTTGTTCGCCGGCAAATCATTCCTTCACGAGCCGGTGCTCATTGACTAGAGGGAGGTTGTAGCACATGTCCGCCTGCGCTTGTCGGAATGCCGATTCCGGCGACACTGGTAGCTCTTCCGCCATTAGCACGTCAAAGTGTGGCCGCACCTGCTCTATGGTGGACACGGCATGAACCGGATTGGGAGGTGGCGTCGGCTCCTGATCGAAAGCCGCGTCCATTGTCTGGTGGCCGTCATTGAGATCGGCGAGCTCGCTGGCGAGCCAGCATGTCCGGCTGCAGGACCGGGCGGCTGCCAAGAATGAGTCTGACCGCACTATCCCACCCAGACCCCCTCCCTTGTTCGTGTGTGCTTTCTGCCCGAAACGATCTATGCCGCCTGCGTCGGTTCCCAGTGCAGGTGACTGCTCCGCGTTCAAACGACACAAGTGTCGTCCGTCTGGCGCCCACATTATTGATACGTGGTTGCCAAGACGGCTACTCCAGCGCCACTCGTCTGTCCCTCTACCGCCCACGATTGCTATATAAACTATTGCACCGGCCATCGGTGGCGCCAGGGGTATTCACCTGTATTCATGTGAATACCCAAGATTTGGTCCAAAAAATCAATATATGTCTTATTCAGCGGCCCACAAGCCTACAACCCACCAGTACTGCAGCCTACACAGCGAGTCCAACACGGCTGACCACCTCGACACCTCGTTTCGCTGATTCGTTCGACCTCGACCCGAATCCATTCCCTAGTCCCCACTCGGTCGTTCCCCAACGTAACCTAGCGCCTGCTGCAGCAACGGTGGTGAGCAGCGGCAAGCGGAGCCACCGTCGGCCGGTGTCCAACGAGCGTCCATGTAACGCCCCGGATACAACTTTTCATATTCGTAACTCAGACTCTTGCCTTTTCCGGAGATGCGATATGATATTTCCTTCGTGGTTGGGTTTTTGTCTTTTGTTTTGCATTTTTTTCATGTCTTGCATTTCATATCATAGCATCATGCGCTTTGCATCTGCATGTTTTAAGAAAACTCGTAACCGTTCACAGTTGCCCTTTCTCTCTTTGCCTCCGTTGTCATTTTGTCAGGCCCCTTGTCCTCGTTGACCTCCTCGGACCGCTTTGCCTTCGTTGGTCGTTCCAGTCCAACCGAGTTTTGTTCCCCTCTTATTTGTCTGCCTATGCAACCTCTCTGCACAACCACCGACCCCCTCTTGCGTGCGTTCGAAAACTGCCCCGAACCCGAACCGCTCAGTCATCACCGTTGCATTCAGATCATCTCCTAACATCTATAAAACATCTCCGTTTTCTTAATTGGACTTCCTAACCTATATTTTTTCAGCCGTCCGATTTCGATCGGCGGGACTAGATCGCCCTTAATCTAACTCACTCGCATATATATATTAGCCTATCCCGAGACTGAATCCCTAATTTCTAGGGATCCTCCTAGCCGCTGCCACCCCTCTCCATTCTCTCCTTCCTCGGGATCTCCCCCGATCCAAAAATTCCACCCAACCAGCTAGCTCCTCCCAAGCCTTCCTCGATCATCCATCCACTCCACCAGCCGCCCACGAGCCCTCTCACATGGCGCCCTTGTGCACCGGGATCCTCATCAACCCCCACCGCATCAAGCCACCGCCACGCCAGTCGCCAGCCAAGCCGTTGGAGTACCAGGACTCCCCCGCGCGTCATCATCGATTGTAACCATGCCTCCTCTGTCATCCCCACGCTGGACTCTGCTGCTGCCTCCCCTGCGACTAGAGAGCGTTGCCTCCTCTGCTTCGATGCAGGAGGACGGCGGCCTCGCTCGTGCGCACCTTCAGCGCCAGCTAGGCCGCGCTGATCCGTGTCCCAAGGCCAAGCAGCCGGCTTGCCCTGCTCCTGCCTCCCCCAGATCAGTGTTGCACCGGTGCCCTTCGGTTCCCTCGCCGCCGGCAAGCATCATCACGCCCCGGGTTGTGGCGCCCCTGCCCTCCATCTCTCCCTTCCGCTCTCTTCTCTCTCGCTCACGTTTCTCTCTCTCCCTCTCTGTGTTCAGCGCCGAGTAAGAAGCCCCGATGCCCAGGAGCTTCGTCCTCGCCTCGCCGCCCGGATCCGCTTCCTCCAGCCGCCTCCACCGCCCAGGGCCCCGGCGACCTCACCTTCCGGGCCTCCTATGCGCGCCGATACTTTCCTCCAACTCGAGGCGCCTCCCGTAGCTCTCTGCATCGAGCAGGAAACAAGCGCTCGAGCGCCCGCTTCCATTGACCGCATCCCTCTGCTTCGTCAGAACAGGAGCGCTAGCCTCCAGCGCCCTCCAGATCGGGCCCGAGCCAAGGCCCAGCTCGCTCGCGCCGCCCCTCAGCCTGTTGCCTTCACCGAACCGGGCCGAAGCCCACTGGGTGAGGCCACCCCCCAGCGCCTCCTTTTTTTTCCTTCTGTTGGGCCTGCTCCAGCTAGTTTCAGCCTGTTTAGGTTTTTTATCAGTCCAACAAATTTGTCTATTTATCCAGAGTGACCAGTTTTGCAGAAAAGTCCCTCATGTTCATGCATATCATAACTCACAAATGGTGCATCGGTTTAAAATGATTTAAATATGTAAAATGCTTAGAATTTCATCTAGTTTCATAATTTTCAATTTTCATCCATGTTTGAAATGTTTAAAATGTTGTTTGTTGAAATTTGCTAAATGCCATGTTAAAATGATTTATTTCATAACTAAATAACCGTAGCTCCATTTTAAATAAACTTTATATGTAAATGGGGTGGGAAAATGCCTCGTTTAACATGGTGCACTTTATTTTCCTGTTTAATAACAATAAAATATGTTTTAGGGCAGAACAATACCAAATTTGAAATATGCATATGAGGATTTTCCGGAATTTGTTGTTCGTTGTTTCGGCCTCATTTAAACTTGCCTAGATAGTTAGTTTACTTATGTTTCACCTCTTGGCATGTTTAACAACATTTAATATTGTTGTGTACCTAAACGAGAGCGAACTAAATAACTCGAATGTGGTGTTTCGTCAATATGCAACTCGTTGCATATTGAGCTCCACTTAACTTGTAGTGTTGTTTGTTGCACTTTGCCATGCCATGCCTCTTTAAACCGGACATGCATCATACTTGTTTGTGCATCATGCCATGCTTATGCTTGTGCATTTACCATGTTGTTTGTTTCTTTCCGGTGTTGCTTCTTAGTTCCGGTAATGTTGCGATTGTGAGGATTCGTTCGACTACTCCCGTTCGTCTTCTTCATGGACTCGTTCTTCTTCCTAGCAGGATTTCAGGCAAGATGACCGTCACCCTGGATCTCACTACTATCATTGCTACGCTAGTTGCTTCGTTCTATCGCTATGCTGCGCTACCTATCACTTGTTCTTCAAGCCTCCCAATTTGCCATGCCAGTCTCTAACCTTTTCACCCTTCCTAGCAAACCATTGCTTGGCTATGTTACCACTTTGCTCAGCCCCTCTTATAGCATTGTTAGTTGCAGGTGAAGTTGAAGATTGCTCCATGATGGACAGGATTATGTTGGGATATCACAATATCTCTTATTTAATTAATGCATCTATATACTTGGTAAAGGGTGGAAGACTCGGCCTTATGCCTGGTGTTTTGTTCCACTCTTGCCGCCCTAGTTTCCGTCATACCGGTGTTATGTTCCTTGATTTTGCGTTCCTTACGCGGTTGGGTGATTTATGGGACCCCCTTGACAGTTCGCTTTGAATAAAACTCCTCCAGCAAGGCCCAACCTTGGTTTTACCATTTGCCTCACCTAGCCCTTTTCCCCTTGGGTTTCCGGAGCCCGAGGGTCATCTTTATTTAACCCCCCCGGGCCAGTGCTCCTTCGAGTGTTGGTCCGAACTGAGCTGCTTGCGGGGCCACCTCGAGGAAACCTGAGGTCTGGTTTTACTCGTAGCTAGTCTCATCCGGTGTTGCCCTGAGAACGAGATATGTGCAGCTCCTATCGGGATTGTCGGCGCATCGGGCGGCTTTGCTGGTCTTGTTTTACCATTGTCGAAATGTCTTGTAAACCGGGATTCCGAGACTGATCGGGTCTTCCTGGGAGAAGGAATATCCTTCGTTGACCGTGAGAGCTTGTGATGGGCTAAGTTGGGAAACCCTTGCAGGGTATAAACTTTCGAGAGCCGTACCCGCGGTTATGTGGCAGATGGGAATTTGTTAATGTCCGGTTGTAGATAACTTGACACCTGATTCGAATTAAAACGCATCAACCGCGTGTGTAGCCGTGATGGTCTCTTTTCGGCGGAGTCCGGGAAGTGAACACGGTTTCGGGTTATGTTTGACGTAAGTAGGAGTTTAGGATCACCTCTTGATCATTGCTAGCTTCACGACCGTTCCGTTTGCTTCTCTTCTCGCTCTCATTTGTGTATGTTAGCCACCATATATGCTTAGTCGCTGCTGCAACCTCACCACTTTGCCCCTTCCTTTCCCATTAAGCTTTGCTAGTCTTGATACCCATGGTAATGGGATTGCTGAGTCCTCGTGGCTCACAGATTACTGCAACAACAGTTGCAGGTATAGGTTATGTGATGATCATGACGCGAGAGCGATGTTACTTGTTTTGGAGTTCTTCTTCTGCTTCTTCTTTGATCAGGGGATAGGTTCCAGGTCGTCAGCCTGGGCTAGCAGGGTGGATGTCATTTGAGTTTTTGTTTGTGTTTCATCCGTAGTCGGATGGTGCTCTTATGCATGATGATGTTGTATTCGTGTGGCATTATATGCCTCTTGTATGTATCCCCATCTGTTATGTAATGTTGATGTAATGATATCCACCTTGCAAAAGCGTATCAATATGCGGTTCTATCCTTGGTGGGACCTTCGAGTCTCTTTAGGATAGTAGCGCATATTGGGCGTGACAAGTTGGTATCAGAGCCTCGACCGACCATAGGAGCCCCCTTAATTGTTGGCCGTTGTTGAGTCTAGAAGAAAACTATTTTGAGTCTTAGGATTATATATATCGGAGAGTAGGATTCTTTTTACTCCTCAGCCCCCTTCGTCGCTCTGGTGAGGACTCTCGACGTAGATGTTTTGTCTTTCCTCTCCTCAATTTTTCACAATTTTTTTGGGATCACGCGGGTATCTTGGGATCGTTCCGATATTCTTATGACGAGAACATTGTTCTTGGTGCCTCCTGTCATTTAGGGGTTGTGGCAGTGTCCCGGGAGTTGAGCTCCGAGGTGTTATCGTCATAATTTTATTGTTGCAGTTCTGGAATACCTGAGTTTTGCCGACATCGAAAATCTCTTTTATGCAGTTGTTGGTGAGATAACCTCGACGCCACCCAGTACTGGGGAGTTCGGGAGTATTGCCATAGCTCGTATAATGGATGCTTTTTGAAGGTTGAGGTACATGATTTCCGGAGTTTTCTTGGTTATGTGTTGACAGATGGATACAGCTTGGATGTAGGGATTGTTAGTTTTGGGTGAGATATATATTGCTTCCCCTGTATCCCCAACACCAGATTGCATAACCAGAAAGTTTCGGGAGTTTTATAGGTGGGAATTCAAGTAGCTCCTAGAATATCTTTCCGACAGATGCATGATATGAGATTGGGGTTCGACGTCTAGTGGTCCGCCTATCCACGATCGTTTTTACAGTTGACTCGTTATGTCTTAAAGAGCCCTTGGCTATGCTGGTTCGAGGACACTTCGTATGTCATGTGCACTACCTTGTACATGATGGTGTTGTACGATCGAGCCCGTCTGGGCCCCACCACGAAAACTTCAGACGAAATCTCTGTCATATGTTTGTTCCGGCTTATTTTGCAAGCCAAATCCTTTGTTTTGTTTTATTTGTGGTATTCGAGTTGCTTCGAAGTCAAATGTTGAATCCATACCTTTCCTAAACGATGTTCTCATATTGCTATGTGAATACTAATCCTTTCGATCATTGAGGTTGTCATGTTAATTCTTTTCCAACCGGTGCGCTTCTCTTCGAGATGATCCCATCATTCTCCCCATCCGCAAGATCAATTCTAAGTTTTCTCAATGGTGTTTGTTTTGTTCATCCCAAGTTGTCTTTGTTTTTCCCCACCCTCCCACCCTTTTCTTCAAGGACTCATATATTTTAATCAAGTATCCATTTATTCATGTGAAGTCTCTTCATTCTTTTCTTTCAATGTTCTTATCCGGTGATTTCTCATGAAGATGCTCAACAGTTTCAAGTTCATCATCCTGCATTGTTGTTTCTTCTCCGATGGATCCAATTCAAGCTTTCGATATTCATCATATTCCTTTCCTCGTTTCTAATGCTTTCTCATGCCGATGCACCTCTTTATCATTCACTTATTCCTATTCATTTGTTCTGGAGTGCTGAAGATATCTCACAAGACTTGTGTTTCCATTCTCAATCCATTCAAGATATTTCGAGGTTGTTATCTCATTCAAGCCATTTATTTCAACTGGTGCAACCTCTTTTTAAAATTGTTCACCAGTGTTTTCTTTTGAGTGGGACCTAACCCACAGGTCTTTTCCCAGGATCTTACCTGACTCTTCTAATTTTCTCGGAACTATTCCCAAATTCTTTTTGAAGTTTGACGTAAGAATGAATTTCATCAGTCAGATGTTTTCCAAGATCAATTTCAAATTATTTGTCATTGTTGGCTCAACCTCCTTGTTTTTTCATTCTCCCGGAGTATCTCAACAATTCATGGTGGTGTTTCTCATCGTCATTCTCGGATTTTGAAGACCGAAGAAGAGTTCCTCTTAAATCCTTACCCGTTCTTCCAAAGATGCGTAGTTCAAGTTTGATGCCATCCTCTCATAATTTTCTTCGATTGTGAAAATTCTTTCACCCATCCGATGCATTTCAAGGGTTGCTTTCTTTTCTCGATCATTCGAAGGCCATTATTTTAGAAGATCTCTCGATTCTGAATTGATGCCTCTTCGTTCGTCTCGATATTCTTCTAGTGCTTCGTTCAAGTATTCTTTAATCAGTTCGGGATCTCTTTGTTCTCTTGTATCTAAATCCCCTCAAGTATCAGCATTCGTTTTCCACTTCTTCCCGGTGAATTGTGCCTTTGCTACTTTCGTTTCCAATTTTTATGGTGGTTCATTCAAGATTTCACTTCCTTTGTTATCATATCAATTCATTCATTGTTTTCAATCCTACCGGTGGTTCATGAAGACCTTCTCAAGTTTGCGATATGTCACTTGTCAATCCTTTTTCAACAAGAATAAGTTGCATGCCAAATCCGTTGCTTGTCATCAATTTAAATTGATGAAAGATAGGCATGACATAATTCTTATTCTTGTTTCATCCAAGTGATTAATTCCTTCTTCTAGAGTTTGTTCATCAAGAAGCAATTCTCGGTTCCAAGTTATTCATCTTTCTTGTCCGGAGTTCAAACTTTACTCATTTCGTAGCTCCATCTAAATCATAGCAAGGCTTCACCTTGTGTTTTCAACTTCTATTTGTTTCTATCATACTTTTGTCACCGGAGTTCTTCATGGTGGTTCATCAAGGATCCCTTTCATTCTTCAATTGTTCTTCAAGATTTCTCTTGAAGTTATGACCCGCCAAGCTATACTCTAAAATAAACATGGTGCTCAACACATGTTTTGTTTTGAGGAGCTCAAGTATTCTTCATCTTGCATTCCAAAGTGCAATTCTTTCTACCTTATCTTTTGAGGTGGTGTTATGTCACTCTTGACAATTTCCTTCATGTTTCATGATTCATATGTTGTCAAGAATGAGGTATTTTAAATCCATCATTTTCTCTTCGTTCAAGAGATCTTTTTGACCAATCAACTTCTTCGTTGGAGTTATCTTGTGTCAGATTTCACCTAAAGCCTTTCCTTAAGGGTTGTTGCTATTTGTGGTGATTATGCATGACCCAAGCTTGCTCTTTATCCTCTTGGTGGAAGAAGTTTTCATCTTTTTGGTGCTCTTAGTCAAATCAATGGTTTCCATTAGTGGCCGATTGTCACCTCATAGTCTTGAGATGTTTTCCATAAGCCCACTACAAGCTTATTCTTTTCGTTGTTGGTTTTGCAACAACTCCGTTATAACCTTCTTGGAAGGGTGCTTTCCAAGCTCATTTGTGGTAGAAGTTGGCATTTTCTCCTACATTCTGTTATTCCAATGATCTATCTTCTATTCTTTCTTCCGGAGGCATTGTGATGTTGCTCTTTTCACTCATCATCTTGAATTGTGAGGATCATGTTTTTCGTGCTTATCCATTTAACCGGAGTGTTGTGTCTTCTCTTCAAGTTCTTTTCATCTTATCAAGTTTTCCTTCATCTATCAGTCGGAGTGCTGCCCAAATTATATCAATCTTATTCCTTCTCTATCTAGTTTTAACCGGAGGGGTTTCAATATCTATCTTATCACTAAACCTCTTGGTACTCGTCGTATCCCTTGTTCCTCTTTTCTAACGGAGTGTTTTCAACTATGTTCATCTTCGTTGTTTTCTTTCTTTCATTTTGCTCAACCTCTCAAGGTTCATGGTTTCACTCGTTTGTCGAAGAAGCAACTTAGTTTACCTCTTATCTTCCTCTTCCTTTTCACTCCGGTGCCATCCTAGATCTCGGGACGAGATCCTCTTGTAGTGGTGGAGTGTTGTAACGCCTCGGATACAACTTTTCATATTCGTAACTCCAACACTTGCCTTTTCCAGAGATGCGATATGATATTTCCTTCGTGGTTGGGTTTTTGTCTTTTGTTTTGCATTTTTTTCATGTCTTGCATTTCATATCATAGCATCATGCGCTTTGCATCTGCATGTTTTAAGAAAACTCGCAACCGTTCACAGTTGCCCTTTCTCTCTTTGCCTCCATTGTCATTTTGTCAGGCCCCTTGTCCTCATTGACCTCCTCGGACCGCTTTGCCTTCGTTGGTCGTTCCAGTCCAACTGAGTTTCGTTCCCCTCTTATTTGTCTGCCTACGCAACCTCTCAGCACAACCACCGACCCCATCTTGCGTGCGTCCGAAAACTGCCCCGAACCCGAACCGCTCAGTCATCACCGTTGCATTCAGATCATCTCCTAACATCTATAAAACAACTCCGTTTTCTTAATTGGACTTTGTCGGTGTCAAAACCGGCGGATCTCGGGTAGGGGGTCCCGAACTGTGCGTCTAGGTGGATGGTAACAGGAGACAAGGGACATGATGTTTTACCCAGGTTCGGGCCCTCTTGATGGAGGTAAAACCCTACGTCCTGCTCGATTAATATTGATGATGTGTGTTACAAGAGTGGATCTACCACGAGATCAAGGAGGCTAAACCCTAGAAGCTAGCCTATGGTATGATTGTTGTTCGTCCTATGGACTAAAGCCATCTGGTTTATATAGACACCGGAGAGGGCTAGGGTTACACAGAGTCGGTTACAATGGTAGGAGATCTACATATCCGTATCGCCAAGCTTGCCTTCCACGCCAAGGAAAGTCCCATCCGGACACGGGACGAAGTCTTCAATCTTGTATCTTCATAGTCTTGGAGTCCGGCCGATGATGATAGTTCGGCTATCCGGACACCCCCTAGTCCAGGACTCCCTCAGTAGCCCCTGAACCAGGCTTCAATGACGACGAGTCCGGCGCGCATGTTGTCTTCGGCATTGCAAGGCGGGTTCTTCCTCCGAATAATTTATAGAAGATTGTGAACACCAGGATAGTGTCCGGCTCTGCAAAAATAAATTCCACGTACCACCGTAGAGAGAATAATATTACACCAATTCAATCTGCTGACATATTTTGTGGCGTGACGTCACACCACTACCAAGCCTTTACTAGAATCGTTTTTATTGTACCACCTCGGCGCGTTTAGCGAAGCGGTTTCCTTGGCACGTCTTGTCAAAGCAGAGATCGTGTTCCCCTTATTCCGGGATTCCCATCAATACGGACGTGGGTAACCCAACCGCGCCCGTTGCCATGCCCCATCCATCGAAGGCGGGTTCCAAACGGTCACGGGGACGGCTCTTGGTATTCTTCCTCTTTATAATGAGACCAAGGCCCGTTCTTTTCCTCCAATCCTCTATTGAATCCGCCCCTCGCCCCGAGTTCCAACACCCAGGGCTCCAGATTCGGGTACCTTCAATCTTCGACAATGTCCGGCCCTGACCTACGAGGCCGGTGGATGCCCTCATCCGTCACGGAAGAGGACGTGCTAAAGCTGAGAGACGCCAGGTACTTAACCTACGAGATTTCACATAGGCTGCCTACCCGAGGGCAAGTTATTCTGACTCACGAGCTTCGCGAGAGCGTCGTGTTCGTGTCTCACCTCCATCGGGGTTTAGGCTTCCCGACGGATCCCTTCGTGAGGGGGCTCATGTTTTACTATGGGCTGGAATTCCATGACTTGACTCCGGAGTCCATCCTCCACATCTCATCATTCATTGTCGTCTGCGAAGCCTTCCTCCGCACTACCCCTCACTTCGGCTTGTGGCTCAAAACCTTCAACGTGGAGCCGAAGATGATTGAGGGGCGTCAGGCAGATTGCGGCGGGGCGGTTATAAGTAAGAGGGCCGATGCTCCATGGCCCGAGGGCTCTTTTCAGGAGGAGCTCGGCTTGTGGCAACAGGAGTGGTTCTATATCACCGCTCCCAGGGGCAGCAGGCAGAGGCTGCCGCCCGTCTTCCGCTCGGGCCCTCCACAACGGCTGACGTCATGGGTTAACAAGGGGCGTGACTGGGGGCCGTCCAAGGACGTTCCCCTGTTGCAGGACCGGATTCGAGGCCTCCAAGAAAGGGAGATCAATCTGGCCGTAGTGGTACAGGTTATGTTGATCTGGCGCCTACTGCTCTGCAAACGTCGCCCCCTCCGCCTGTGGGAATTTAATCCGAAGGGGCCACGAGCTCTTCAACACTTCATGGGTTTGACACCCGCGGAGATGTACAAACTGTTCTTCGGATCGCAAGAGATGCGTCCGGAATTGACCGAGGATGCTGGCCTAAGCTGCAATCGCCCGGATACTCAAGTAAGTAGCCCTGTGTCCGGATACATCGTCCATTCATTTACCGTGGGTTTGCCTTTTAACCAGCTATCCCTTGGACATGAGTGGATAGCGCAAGCAAAACTGATAAGGTGTCTGGCCCCCCTCCCTGAGACCATGCAGGATCCCGTGTTAATCAAAATGTTGGAGGTTGCACCTTCGGAGGAGGGCGAAGAAGGGCATAGGGGAACTACCACCTCAGCCACAGAGGCTTTCAGTAAGGGAGAAATTGAGAGTCCCTCCTTCCAGGGGGAGAAGAGGACCACTTCCGAAGACCCGGAGGCCAAGGCCTCAAAGCGGGGAAAGAAATCTGTACCGGAAGGTCCTGTGCCGGGAAGAGCCCCGGCCGTACTGTCTCCTCGGAGGAATCAGCCCTCTAGCGAGCCGTAAGTAAAAAGGGGGGATTTTGTAATAGTGGACATCCCTGCTTAATTTCTAAGGGTAACCGAAGTTTTCACCTTGTAGTTCGGATCTCAGCCCATCTCAGCACAGCTCATCGTCGGGAGACCTTCGTCCGGAGATGATGGAGAGCGAAATGCCTCCATCTGCCGCCCCGTCGTGCGGGGCGGGCAACCCTGAGGTGTCGTCACGGAGGGTCTCCCCGAGTTCGGCGGGGCCGGAGAGTTCGACACCCATTGGAGTACGGTCGATGGAGCTGCAGGATTTGCTCAAGAGGGCGTCTATCTCAGAAGATCACTGCACATTAATGGGTAGGGTGATTGAGAGGATCTCGTCCGCTGAAAGCGGGTTAAGTGAGGCTGTCGGAAGTTTGCTGACGGGGTTTGAGGTACGCAAAAAATGACATACCTTTTGACAGTTTTGCACATGAAGTGCGCCCTGTATAGATAGTAGCCCCTAAGACTTGGTATGCTGTCGAAAGCGACAGCATGCCGAGGATCATAATCTCAGTTATAGATTGTCGCCTTTCCTATGCAGGTGGCGGAACTTTCGGTGGCCAGCCGAACTGATGGACTCGCCGAGCTGAAAAGGCAACTCGACGTTGCGGATGCGGACATCTCGCTGGTCAATAAACGACTTGATGAGTCACAAGGTATGTGGTTGCTCCGCGGTCGCCTAGTAAGGGAGCTGACGCCCATTCCTTACAATTTGTATGCTTGATGCAGATGGTGCTGCTGCTGTGGAAGGCCTTTGAGCAGAACTTGCTCGGGCCAAGGAGCAAGCCAGAAAAAGCGAGGCGGCTGCCTCGAAGGCAGCGGAAGAGCTAGAAGCCGAGAAGGCTGCTCACTGCCGAAGCAGGGAGGAGATGGCCGGAATGGCCGCGAAATTAAAAGTTGCTACCGACCGCCAGGAGGTTCTTGAAAGAGAACACCGAGCGGAGCAAGATGACCTGAAGAAGGCCGGCGCCGAAGCCAAGGATGCCCGTAGTGCGATGCGGGCTATGAAGGAGGAACTGTGTCAGGTCGGAGACATTGTGGCTGGAAAGCCCTTTATGCTGCGTAGGAAGTTCACGGATCCGAAGTATGCTCAGCTGGGCCGATTGTATGGTGCAGAGGATCCTTATCTGGACTTGGCAACGAGTGCGGCGGACGCAGTCATGCACTTTCTAAGCTAGAAGGATCATGAAATGGAAGAGCTTTTCTGGTCTCAATTCCATAGTTCGGAGCATCCACTTCCGTTGAGTGATCGGCTAGTTGAGTGGGCTGAGCTGAATAGATTGTCCGGACTTTCCATGACGGATGTGGTCGCTCATCTGTGGCCGGGAAGGCCCAAGCCGAAGAGTTATTTTGGCTTGTTGCAGCAATTCCTTGGGGCGGTGCCGCGTATTGGGGCGATGAAGTGGTCGGCATGCATAGAAGGTGCACGGATGGCTCTCGCCCGTGGTAAGACGTACTGGGCGGAGATGGATGCCACCGCTATTGCATCCCGGGGTTCGGACAAAAGCCAATTCCCCACCGAGCACTATTTTGAGGAAGTCCTGCAGGGCGCTCGTTTAATAGAGTCGCAGTGCTCGAAAGATGTTATGTTTGAATGACATGTATGATTTCTGAGATCATATTTATAATGCAATAGCTTTTTATACTTGTGTGTTCAAGTATTGAACTATCTCCTGTGTGGCCATATATGTATGTATAATCTGAAAGATGGTAGTCTTTGGCTTTAGCCCCCACACACATGGTGCTGGGGTGTTTGCAAAAAGAAAAGCGCTTTTTCACACTTAATCCAACGTCTTGGTCCTTTTAAGGAGGTGATAGCGTAGCAAACTAGGCAAACGGACTATAATGCTTTATGACTTTCACTTAGCCATAGGAGCTCGAATGTGGGGCTACTATATAGCCCCTGGTGGCACCGCTCTTCTCTGAACTCGGGGCGCGTATGTGCCTGACCGGGAAGCGGTCCTTCGTCAAAGCGGAGGAATACTAAACATTCCAATGGTCGATCGAGTGGTTGACCAGTCTCTCGCTATGTCATGACAGTCAGTTTTCGGCTTTCTCTACTGAGGTGCTCGCCCGGCCAAACTGGGGCACAATCGTAGTAGTTCTCCTGGTGCCGCGTTAGCCGATGATGCGGAACGTAAGGCAGCAAAACACAGGAGCCGGGCAAACCCAACATTTGACCAAAGACATGATTTGGAACTGATGCATATAAGGCCTAACTCGAGATGCCGAACACTCCCTGAGGTGTTCGGTCTTTATGATACCGGGCAGAACAATGCCCTAAGCCCCTATTGTCCAGGTACAGGCGGGAACTTCTGAAGTGGCCGATGCCAAAACGCCAGCCTCCTCCTCGGCTATGGTGGGAAACCGGGTGATGTGTATCAACAAGAGACAGTAAGAAAGGTTTACGCAGGGTCTTAATCTGAAAAGAATCCTTGCAACGGGTCCCTGCTGCACGTCTGCGCCTGTGTCTCCGTTGTGTTGTATCCTGGACGGGTGTAGCACGTGCTTCATCTGTAAAAGAGAAGGACTTAGTTTCCAAGAAATATCGTGCAGAAGTTGTATTAAAATAGAATAGAATGAAGAAAGTTGAGCTTTATTGGCTCTCATCATTTATACACGCGGCCCCTTATAAAGGGGATATGCGGCTGGGAAGCCCCTTGTTTAGTTATGCCGGACTCACCTAACCATGTCCGAGGTTTGAATGACCTATTTTTAGGGGCTTTGACTTGCAAGGTCTGATTAGTGTGTGGCTGTCGACGCAGTCTCATGTTCTCCGTGGTCGAGGAACACTCGGAGTTACTTTTTAATGAGATTATGCCACGTTGACCGGGCATTTTTAAGCGTAAGAAACGCGTAATGTGGTATTGCATTAGGGCTGGCGAAAGCTGCGCGCCCCAGTAGTGCTTAAGGGCTACTGTTGAATGGGGTGATGGAGAGTGAGCTTTTCGCGACGGAGGTTGTCGGATGAACCGAACACAACCTCTAGTCGTACAGAGCCTGTATAATTGGCTTAAAGGCCTGGCGTCACTCCTTTGAAGGAAGTGCTGCTATGGCGAATTTTGGTAGGGTCTATCCCCATTCTGCGGGCGGTGTCCTGGTATTGCAGGTGCCGCGCTGTCTTTGACATTTAGTGGGAAAGTCTTCTGTTTTCCGGAGTGCTGCTTTTGGGTTTCGTCACTTTCGCTTGGTGTGTCGAGCCCCTTGTGTTCGACGTTAAGTCGGACGGACTGTTTGAAGACCCAACAATCTCTGTGGGTATGGTTTGCAGGCTTCCCGGAGGTACCATGTATTTGACATAGTCTATCCAGAATCTTGTTTAGGTTGGATAGCTCGTCACTGTTGTCCTTGAGGGGCAGTGTTTTGTTGTTCGGCCGAGAGCTTTTGAATCCGGCATTGACCGCCGTACTATTCGGGCCATTTTCCTTATTCCGGCGCTGATCTTTTCTGCGTCGTGATTTCCCATTTCCATCCCTGACTTCGGATGTACTCGGGTCGCTGGTGCGCATCTAGCCAGCCAGCTGTATTCCCCCGTCAATTGCGTGTGGCCTTCAAGTATTTCGTATTGTAACAATATTAGATCGGCATCCAAACAAAGGCGCAAAAGCGGGTCATGAGGCTTGTTAGTGCGGCCATTGTTCTTGGTTTTTCCTGGCCGAGGTGTCTGGCGAGCCATTCATCTCGGGCGTTGTGTTTAAAGGCTGCTAAGGCTTCAGCGTCCGGACAGTCGACTATTTGGTTCTTTTTAGTGAGGAACCTGTTCCAGAATTTGCATGCTGACTCTCCGGGCTGTTGAGTTATGTGACTTAAATCGTCTGCATCCGGAGGGCGGACATAAGTCCCTTGAAAATTTGCTCGAAACGCATCCTCAAGCTCTTCCCAACTTCCAATGGTATTTTCTGGGAGGCTTTTAAGCCAATGCCGAGCTGGCCCTTTGAGCTTGAGGGGTAGGTATTTTATGGCATGGAGATCGTCTCCTCTGGCCATATGTATGTGTAGGATGTAATCCTCAATCTAGACTCCGGGGTTTGTTGTTCCGTTATATGCTTCTATGTTTACGGGTTTGAATCCCGTTGGAAATCCATGATCCAGTACCTCGTCGGTGAAACATAGTGGGTGTGCGGCGCCCCTGTATTTGGGTGTGTCGTTGTCTTCAAATGCTCGGCGGGTTATGTTGCTTCCTGGAGTCTTCTTTTTTGGCCCATAGGCAGATCTGACTGGGTCGTCCTTTTTTCGAGGATCTTTATGCTGATCGTGTGCCAATTTGTGTGCGGTGCCCCTTGTTGCTCTTGGCCTATCATCTGGTCATCTATCCGGCCAGGCGGCTTCTTTCTGTTTTGACTGCGGGGGCTCTAAGGCCTCCTCGTCAAATTCGGGCAACAACTTGCGCTTCGGGTAGCTCTTTGTCTGGTGACTAGCGCCATATTTATCTGCGGTGTTGAGTACTTTGCTCCATCTTATTCTGAGTGCATCCTCCATTGTTTTGAGCTTCCGCTTTTGCTTCTTCAAACTTCTTGCAGTGGCGACGAGCCTTTTATGAAGGTTCATATGCTCTGGTGATGTGAGATCGTCTTCGCCGGGGATGGGTTGCTTGTCCAGTTCATCATGTCCGGCTGGCTGCTTGGTGGCATGTGCGTTGTCCACTGCTTCGCCCTGCTCTAGGGCCGGGTCCGTATGTGTGCCGTTTTTATCGAGGCCGGACTTCGGGCGGCGCTTGCGTCGCCGTTTTGGTTGTTTGTTGGGGGAGTTGTCCTTCGCCACGTCCCGTTTTTCCTCATTATCGCTTCCTTTTGGTGTATCCACCATGTATACGTCGTGAGTTGGGGTGGCTTTCCCGTGCCCGGTAGGCGCTAGTTCTTGGTCGTCTCCGGCATCGTCGTCCATACCGTCGATGTCTTCGGAGTCATAGTCTAGCATGTCGGTTAGATCGTCGACAGTGGCTACTAATTGGGTGGTGGGTGGGCTTTGAATTTCTTCGTCGTCTGCATCCCAACTGTCCTGGCCGCAGTCCGGCCAGGGCTCCCCTGATAACGAGAGATACTTTAGCGAACTCAAGATGTCGCCGAAAGGTGAGCGTTGAAAGATGTCCGCTGCGGTGAACTCCATGATCGGTGCCCAATCGGATTCGATCGGAGGGGGCGCGGGAGGTTTGGAGTCCGGCGAGGAGTCCGGCACCTCGGAGTCACGAGCTTTATGAGGGACAAGGTCAGTGTTCGGCTCTATCGCCGTAGAGGTTGCAGCCCCCGAGGCGGTGTCTAGCCATCCGTCCTCGATCTGCGCAGCCGGCTCCGAATTGAAGATCGGAGCGGGTTCAAGTGCGACCTCCAGGGTACTGTCCGGCTGCAGAGCTAAATCATGCTCGCCATGACAGTGCGGCATGCTCGGCTGTGGCTCGAATCCATCGAGGATCAAGTCCCCGCGGATGTCAGCTGTGAAGTTCAAACTTCCAAATCTGACCTGACGGCCAGGGGCGTAGCTTTCGATCTACTCCAGACGACCAAGCGAATTGGCTCGCAGTGCAAGGCCGCCGAATACAAAGATCTGTCCGGGGAGAAAGGTCTCACCCTGGACTGCATCGTTGATGATGGTCGAAGAAGCCATCGAGCCTATTGGTGATGACACAGAGGAACTCTCAATGAAAGCACCAATGTCGGTGTCAAAACCGGCGGATCTCGGGTAGGGGTCCCGAACTGTGCGTCTAGGTGGATGGTAACAGGAGACAAGGGACATGATGTTTTACCCAGGTTCGGGCCCTCTTGATGGAGGTAAAACCCTACGTCCTGCTCGATTAATATTGATGATGTGTGTTACAAGAGTGGATCTACCATGAGATCAAGGAGGCTAAACCCTAGAAGCTAGCCTATGGTATGATTGTTGTTCGTCCTATGGACTAAAGCCATCCGGTTTATATAGACACCGGAGAGGGCTAGGGTTACACAGAGTCGGTTACAATGGTAGGAGATCTACATATCCGTATCGCCAAGCTTGCCTTCCACGCAAAGGAAAGTCCCATCCGGACACGGGACGAAGTCTTCAATCTTGTATCTTCATAGTCTTGGAGTCCGGCCGATGATGATAGTTCGGCTATCCGGACACCCCCTAGTCCAGGACTCCCTCAGACTTCCTAACCTATATTTTTTCAGCGGTCCGATTTCGATCGGAGGGACTAGATCGCCCTTAATCTAACTCACTCGCATATATATATATATATATATATATATATATATATATATTAGCCTATCCCGAGACTGAATCCCTAATTTCTAGGGATCCTCCTAGCCGCCGCCACCCCTGTCCATTCTCTCCTTCCTCGGGATCTCCCCTGATCCAAAAATTCCACCCAACCAGCTAGCTCCTCCCAAGCCTTCCTCGATCATCCATCCAATCCACCAGCCGCCCACGAGCCCTCTCACATGGCGCCCTTGTGCACCGGGATCCTCATCAACCCCCACCGCGTCAAGCCACCACCGCGCCAGTCACCAAGCCAAGCCGTTGGAGTACTAGGACTCCCCCGCGCGTCGTCACCCATTGGAACCGTGCCTCCTCTATCGTTCCCGCGCTGGACTCTGTTGCTGCCTTCCCTGCGACCCGAGAGTGTTGCCTCCTCTACTTTGATGCAGGAGGACGACGGCCTCGCTCGTGCGCACCTTCAATGCCAGCTGGGCCGCTCCGATCCGTGTCACAAGGCCAAGCAGCTGGCTTGCCTTGCTCCTGCCTCCCCCAGATCAGTGTTGCGCCGGCGCCCTTCGGTTCCCTCGCCGCTGGCGAGCATCATCACGCCCCGGGTTGTGGCGCCCCTGCCCTCCATCTCTCCCTTCCGCTCTCTTCTCTCTCGCTCATGTTTCTCTCTCTCCCTCTCTGTGTTCAGCGTCGGGTATGGAGCCCCGATGCCCAGGAGCTTCGTCCTCCCCTTGCTGCCCGGATCCGCTTCCTCCAACCGCCTCCACCGCCCAGGGCCTCGGCGACCTCACCGTCCGGGCCTCCTGTGTGCACCAATGCTTTCCTCCAACTCCAGGCACCTCCCGTAGCTCTCTGCATCAAGCAGGAAACGAGCGCCCGAGCGCCCGCTTCCATTGATCGCATCCCTCTGCTTCGTCAGAACAGGAGCGCCAGCCTCCAGCGCCCTCCAAATCGGGCCCGAGCCAAGGCCCAGCTCGTTCGCGCCGCCCCTCAGCCTGCTGCCTTTTTTCCCTTCTGTTGGGCCGAAGCCCACTGGGTGAGGCCACACCCCCAGCACCTCCCTTTTTTCCCTTCTGTTGGGCCTGCTCCAGCTAGTTTCGGCCTGTTTAGGTTTTTTATCAGTCCAACGAATTTGTCTATTTATCCAGAGTGACCAGTTTTGTAGAAAAGTCCCTCATGTTGATGCATATCATAACTCACAAATGGTGCATCAGTTTAAAATGATTTAAATATGTAAAATGCTTAGAATTTCATCTAGTTTCATAATTTTCAATTTTCATCCATGTTTGAAATGTTTAAAATGCTCTTTGTTTAAATTTGCTAAATGCCATGTTAAAATGATTTATTTCATAACTAAATAACCGTAGCTCCATTTTAAATAAACTTTATATGTAAATGGGGTGGGAAAATGCCTAGTTTAACATGGTGCACTTTATTTTCCTATTTAACAACAATAAAATATGTTTTAGGGCAGAACAGTACCAAATTTGAAATATGCATATGAGGATTTTCTAGAATTTGTTGTTCGTTGTTCCGGCCTCATTTAAACTTGCCTAGATAGTTAGTTTACTTATGTTTCACCTCTTGCCATGTTTAACAACATTTAATATTGTTGTGTACCTAAACGAGAGCGAACTAAATAACTCGAATGTGGTGTTTCGTCAATATGCAACTCGTTGCATATTGAGCTCCACTTAACTTGTAGTATTGTTTGTTGCACTTTGCCATGCCATGCCTCTTTAAACCAGACATGCATCATACTTGTTTGTGCATCATGCCATGCTTATGCTTGTGCATTTACCATGTTGTTTGTTTCTTTCTGGTGTTGCTTCTTAGTTCCGGTAATGTTGTGATTGTGAGGATTCGTTCGACTACTCCCGTTCGTCTTCTTCATGGACTCGTTCTTCTTCCTAGCGGGATTTCAGGCAAGATGACCATCACCCTGGATCTCACTACTATCATTGCTATGCTAGTTGCTTTGTTCTATCGCTATGCTGTGCTACTTATCACTTGTTCTTCAAGCCTCCCAATTTGCCATGTCAGCCTCTAACCTTTTCACCCTTCCTAGCAAACCATTGCTTGGCTATGTTACCACTTTGCTCAGCCCCTCTTATAGCATTGTTAGTTGCAGGTGAAGTTGAAGATTGCTCCATGATGGACAGGATTATGTTGGGATATCACAATATCTCTTATTTAATTAATGCATCTATATACTTGGTAAAGGGTGGAAGACTCGGCCTTATGCCTGGTGTTTTGTTCCACTCATGCCGCCCTAGTTTCCGTCATACCGGTGTTATGTTCCTTGATTTTGCGTTCCTTACGCGGTTGGGTGATTTATGGGACCCCCTTAACAGTTTGCTTTGAATAAAACTCCTCCAGCAAGGCCCAACCTTGGTTTTACCATTTGCCTCACCTAGCCCTTTTCCCCTTGGGTTTCCGGAGCCCGAGGGTCATCTTTATTTAACCCCCCCGGGCCAGTGCTCCTTCGAGTGTTGGTCCGAACTGAGCTGCTTGCGGGGCCACCTCGAGGAAACCTAGGGTCTGGTTTTACTCGTAGCTAGTCTCATCCGGTGTTGCCCTGAGAACGAGATATGTGCAGCTCCTATCGGGATTGTCGGCGCATCGGGCGGCTTTGCTGGTCTTGTTTTACCATTGTCGAAATGTCTTGTAATCCGGGATTCCGAGACTGATCAGGTCTTCCTGGGAGAAGGAATATCCTTCGCTGACCATGAGAGCTTGTGATGGGCTAAGTTGGAACACCCCTGTAGGGTATAAACTTTTGAGAGCCGTACCCGCGGTTATGTGGCAGATGGGAATTTGTTAATGTCCGGTTGTAGATAACTTGACACCTAATTCGAATTAAAACGCATCAACCGCGTGTGTAGCCGTGATGGTCTCTTTTCGGCGGAGTCCAGGAAGTGAACACGGTTTCGGGTTATGTTTGACGTAAGTAGGAGTTTAGGATCACCTCTTGATCATTGCTAGCTTCACGACCGTTCCGTTTGCTTCTCTTCTCGCTCTCATTTGCGTATGTTAGCCACCATATATGCTTAGTCGCTGCTGCAACCTCACCACTTTGCCCCTTCCTTTCCCATTAAGCTTTGCTAGTCTTGATACCCATGGTAATGGGATTGCTGAGTCCTCGTGGCTCACAAATTACTGCAACAACAGTTGCAGGTATAGGTTATGTGATGATCATGACACGAGAGCGATGTTACTTGTTTTGGAGTTCTTCTTCTGCTTCTTCTTTGATCAGGGGATAGGTTCCAGGTCGTCAGCCTGGGCTAGCAGGGTGGATGTCGTTTGAGTTTCTGTTTGTGTTTCATCCATAGTCGGATGGTGCTCTTATGCATGATGATGTTGTATTCGTGTGGCATTGTATGCCTCTTTTATGTATCCCCATCTATTATGTAATGTTGATGTAATGATATCCACCTTGCAAAAGCGTATCAATATGCGGTTCTATCCTTGGTGGGACCTTCGAGTCTCTTTAGGATAGTAGCGCATATTGGGCGTGACAGTCCAGGTTCTATTCCCCTTGTCCATGTCCTCTCTCTCTAGTTCTCTTCCCCTAAGAAAGTAAGAAGGCCATCCCCCAGCCAGTTCGGCAGTTCCTATGGCGTACAGAACTACTAGTTAAAACGAGTACTAGTTTGCTGATGTTTAGCATCCGGACAAATAGAAAAACTGCAATCGTTCTTAAGGCTAGCCAGTTCCTAATTTAGTATCCAGGCACTAGTTTGCTAGATTGTAGTTTTGCAATTTTAATGTAGTTTGCTGGAGCGACCAGGACCAGCAGAGCAGGTTGTTTGCTTCTTCCTAGTACACAGTACTACTAGTACATCTAGTTTGGTGGAACGAACAGGTTGCTAGATTGAAATTTTGATATTTTAACTTACCAATTTTCAGAGTGTATGTTTTGGTAGATTGCTGCTACGTCTTGAGCTTGCATTGGTTTTCCTTGAAGAGGAAAGGGTGATGCAGCAAAGTAGCGTAAGTATTCCCTCAGTTTTTGAGAACCAAGGTATCAATCTAGTAGGAGGCTCCTTAGAAGTCCCATGCACCTACACAAACAAACAAGAACTCGCAACCAACGCAATAAAGGGGTTGTCAATCCCTTTGCGGCCACTTGCGAAAGTGAGATCTAATAGAGATAATATAATAAGATAAATATGTTTTTGGTATTTTTATGATATAGATTGGAAAAGTAAAGATGCAAATAAAAGTAGATTGAAAGCTTATATGATAAAAGATAGACCCGGGAGCCATAGGTTTCACTAGTGGCTTCTCTCAAGATAGCATAAGTATTATGGTGGGTGAACAAATTACTGTCGAGCAATTGATAGAAAAGCGAATAATTATGAGATTATCTAGGCATGATCATGTATATAGGCATCACATCCGCGACAAGTAGACCGACTCCTGCCTACATCTACTACTATTACTCTACACATCGACCGCTATCCAGCATGCATCTAGAGTATTAAGTTCATAAAGAATAGAGTAATGAATTAAGAAAGATGACATGATGTAGAGGGATAAACTCATGCAATATGATATAAACCCCATCTTTTTATCCTCGATGGAAACAATACAATAGGTGCCTTGCTGCCCCTGCTGTCACTGGGAAAGGACACTGCAAGATTGAAACCAAAGCTAAGCACTTCTCCCATTGCAAGAAAGATCAATCTAGTAGGCCAAACCAAACTGATAATTCAAAGAGACTTGCAAAGATAACTTAATCACACATAAAAGAATTCTGACGGGATTCAAATATTTCTCATAGATAAACTTGATCATAAACCCACAATTCATCGGATCTCGACAAACACACCGCAAAAAGAGTTACATCGAATAGATCTCCAAGAAGATCAAGGAGAACTTTGTATTGAGATTCAAAGAGATAGAAGAAGCCATCTAGCTAATAACTATGGACCCGAAGGTCTGTGGTAAACTACTCACAACTCATCGGAGAGGCCTTGGTGATGATGTAGAGGCCCTCCATGGTCGATTCCCCCTCTGGCGGAGCGCCGACCAAGGCTCCAAGATGGGATCTCATGGATACAGAAGGTTATGACGGTGGAAATAGTTTTTCGTGGTGCTCCTTGATGGTTTCAGGGTATGTGGGTATATATAGGAGGAAGAAGTAGGTCGGTGAACGCTCGAGGGGCCCACGAGGGTGGGGGGCGCGCCCACCTGTAGGGGGCATGCCGGGCACCCTCGTGGCCGCCTCCTCTATTGCATGACGTCCACTCCAAGTCCCATGGATCACGTTTGTTCCAAAAAGATCGCTCTCGAAGGTTTCATTCCGTTTGGACTCCGTTTGATATTCCTTTTCTTCGAAACACTGAAATAGGCAAAAAATAGCAATTCGGGTTGGGCCTCCGGTTAGTAGGTTAGTCCCAAAAATTATATAGAAGTGTAAAGTAAAGCCCATAAACATCCAAAACGGGTAATATAATAGTATGGAACAATCAAAAATTATAGATACGTTGGAGACGTATCAAGCATCCCCAAGCTTAATTCATGCTCGTCCTCGAGTAGTTAAATGATAAAAACAAAAAATTTGATGTGGAATGCTACCTAGCATAATTATCAATGTAATTTTCTTTATTGTGGCATGAATGTTCAGATCCAAATGATTCAAAGTAAAAGCTTATAAAACATAAAAATAGTAATACTTGAAGCATACTAGCAAGTAATCATGTCTTATCAAAATAGCATAGCCAAAGAAAGCTTATCCCTACAAAATCATATAGTTATGCCATGCTTCATTTTCATTACACAAAATACTCCCATCATGCACAACCCCAGTTTCAGCCAAGCAATTGGTTCATACTTTTTAACGCGCTTCAGCTTTTTCAACTCTTACGCAATACATGAGTGCAAGCCATGGACATAGCACTATATGTGGTATATGGTGGTGGTTGTGAAGACAAAAAGGGAGAAGATAATCTCACATCAACTAGGTGTATCAACGGGCTATGGAGATGCCCATCAATAGATATCAATGTGAGTGAGTAGGGATTGCCATGCAACGGATGCACTAGAGCTATAAATGCATGAAAGCTCAACAAAAGAAACTAAGTGGGTGTGCATCCAACTTGCTTGCTCACGAAGACTTAGGGCATTTTTAGGAAGCCCATAATTGGAATATACAAGCCAAGTTCTATAATGAAAAATTCCCACTAGTATATGAAAGTGACAACATAGGAGACTCTCTATCATGAAGATCATGGTGCTATTTTGAAGCATAAGTGTGGAAAAGAGATAGTAGCATTGTCCCTTCTTTGTTTTCTCTCATTTTTATTTGTTTTTTTATATTTTTTATTTGGTGGGCTTCTTTGGCCTCTTTTTTTATGGGCTTCTTTGGCCTCTTTTATTTTTATAAAGTCCGAAGTCTCATCCCGACTTGTGGGGGAATCATCGTCTTCATCATCCTTTCCTCACTTGGGAAAATGCTCTAATAATGAAGATCATCACACTTTTATTGATTTACAACTCAAGAATTACAACTCAATACTTAGAACAAAATATGACTCTATATGAATGCCTCCGGCGCTGTACCGGGATATGCAATGAATCAAGAGTGACATGTATGAAAAATTATGAAGGTGGCCTTGCCACAAATACGATGTCAACTACATGATCATGCAAAGAGCAATATGACAATGATGGAGCGTGTCATAATAAACGGAACGGTGGAAAGTTGCATGGCAATATATCTTGGAATGGCTATGGAAATGCCATAATAGGTAGGCATGGTGGCTATTTTGAGGAAGGTAAATAATGGGTGCATGATACCGGTGAAAGTTGCGCGGCACAAGAGAGGCTAGCAAAGTGGAAGGATGAGTGTGCGTATACCCAGGACTCACATTAGTCATAAAGAACTCATATACTTATTGCAAAAGTCTACTTGCCCTCAAAGCAAAGTACTACTACGCATGCTCCTAGGGGAAGGGTTGGTAGGAGTTAACCATCGCGCGATCCCAACCTCCACTCGTAAGGAAGACAATTAAAAGAGCACCCCATACAACAAATTTGTCACACAACTTTTACCATACGTGCATGCTACGGGACTTGCCAACTTCAACACAAGTATTTTCTCAATTTCATAATTACCCAACTAGCATGACTCTAACATTACCACCTTTATATCTCAAAACAATTATCAAGCATCAAATTGATCATAATGTTTAATGCACTTTCTATGATTGTTTTTATTATACCCAACTTGGATGCTCATCATTCTAGGACCAAATTCATAACCATAGCAAATACCATGATGTTATAAAAGACTCTCAAAATAGTATAAGTGAAGCATGAGAGATCAACAATTTCTTCAAAATAAGCCATCGCCGTGCTCTAAAAGATATAAGTGAAGTACTAGAGCAAAAACTATCCAGCTCAAAAGATATAAGTGAAGCACATAGAGTGTTCTAATAAATTCTAATCAAGTGGGATTCTCCCAAAAGGTGTGTCCAGCAAGGATGATTGTGGTAATCTAAAAATCAAAGACTAATATCATACAAGAGGCTCCAAGAAAAGCACATATCATGTGGCGAATAAAAATATAGCTCCAAGTAAAGTTACCGATAGACGAAGACGAAAGAGGGGATGCCTTCCGGGGCATCCCCAAGCTTAGGCTTTTGGTTATCCTTGAATATCTTGGGGTGCCATGGGCATCCCCAAGCTTAGGCTTTTGCCACTCCTTATTCCATAATCCATCAAATCTTTACCCAAAACTTGAAAACTTCACAACACAAAACTCAACAGGAAATCTCATAAGCTCCATTAGCGTAAGAAAGAAAAACCACCACATAAGGTACTGTAATGAACTCATTCTTTATTTATATTGGTGTTAAACCTATCGTATTCCAACTTCTCTATGGTTCATAGCCTACATACTAGCCATAGATGCATCAAAATAAGCAAACAACACACAAAAACAGAATCTGTCAAAAACAGAACAGTCTGTAGCAATCTGTAGCTCTCGAATACTTATGGAACTCTAAAAATCCTAACAAAATAGGAAGTCCTGGTAAATTTGTCTATTGATCTACAACAAAACGAATCAACGCAAAATCACGTTTCTGTGAATTACTAAAATTATTTTCGTGCGTGCAAAGTTTCTATTTTTTTTCAGCAGAATCAAATTAACTATCACCATAGGTTATCCTATAGGGTCTACTTGGCACAAACACTAATTAAAACATGAAAACACATCTAAACAGAAGGTAGATGAAAAATTTATTACTAAACAGAAGCAAAAAACAAAAAACTAAAATAAAATTGGCTTGCCTCCCAACTAGCGCTATTGTTTAGCGCCCCAAGCTAGGCATAAAAGCGAGGATAGATCTAAGTAGTGCCATAATAATAAGATAGATCACGAAAATTCATCTCATATTCTCTACGTTCAGCAGCAAGTTTTCTTTGAGGCAAGCAAAAGTAATCAAAAGGGTAAATTTAATGGGACAAAATTCCCCGAGATCAATCTCAGGAGGTATGGGTTCCTCCCTTGGCCCTTCATATTGCACAACCAATTCATCATTATAAATATTCTTTTGACAAAACCTATTGAGTCTACACTCAAGAGAGTATCCTAGCTCATTATTTCGAATAGCAAAATCATTATTGAGTTCAGAAAATTTATCAACTAGAACAGCGGTAGGAACCTTCTTTCTAAGGTTTTCATTAAAAGCAATATAGTCCAAAGATTGGAAACGCATAATTTCCCCTTGATCAAAGAGGATCGCCTCTATGGGAGGACGGCCGACATCCACCCTATAGTGCGCAAAATAATTTTGGCTTCTTTTATTATAAATCTAAACTCATGTGCCAAAAAGATAGTAGCTGCACGCTTAACAGAAGAATGCTCAATATTAGAAAATTCTAGGAAAATTCTTTGTATGCAAGGATGCACGTGCATAAACTATCTTTCAAGTTCAACTATAAGCATGGCGATAGCATCCGCAAGACTACTAGTTCTATGCAAGACAGAACTTCCCATAGAAGGTAAAGCACCGACACAAGTAAAGAAATCTTGAATAACCCCTTTTCCAATAATATTACCACTACCGATTCGAAACTTTTTAGTACGTAAGATAGGGGGTTCCTCAACAGGAGCATTAGAATTTTCCATGTTATCATTATTGTCCATATCGACGATAATCTCCCCAATTTCAGACATGACAGCGAGCAAACAAAAGACAAGCGAACGAGAGAGGAGTTTGGTAAAGAGAGGGCGAATAAAATGGCAAGGGTGAAGTGGGGAAGAGGAAAACGAGAGGCAAATGGCAAATAATGTAATGTGAGGGAGATGAGTTTGTGATGGGTACTTGGTATGTCTTGACTTGAGCGAAGACCTCCCCAGCAACGGCGCTAGAAATCATTCTTGCTACATCTTGAGCTTGCGTTGGTTTTCCTTGAAGAGGAAAGGGTGATGCAACAAAGTAGCGTAAGTATTTCCCTCAGTTTTTGAGAACCAAGGTCTCAATCCAGTAGGAGGCTCCTCAGAAGTCCCACACACCTACACAAACAAACAAGAACTCGCAACCAACGCAATAAAGGGGTTGTCAATCTGTTCACGGCCACTTGCAAAAGTGAGATCTGATAGAGATAATATGATAATATAAATATATTTTTGGTATTTTTATGATATAGATTGGAAAAGTAAAGATGCAAATGAAAGTACATTGGAAGCTTATATGATAAAAGATAGACCCGGGAGCCATAGGTTTCACTAGTGGCTTCTCTCAAGATAGCATAAGTATTACGGTGGGTGAACAAATTACTGTCGAGCAATTGATAGAAAAGCGAATAATTATGAGATTATCTAGGCATGATCATGTATATAGGCATCACGTCCGCGACAAGTAGACCGACTCCTGCCTGCATCTACTACTATTACTCCACACATCGACCGCTATCCAGCATGCATCTAGAGTATTAAGTTCATAAAGAACAGAGTAACGCATTAAGAAAGATGACATGATGTAGAGGGATAAACTCATGCAATATGATATAAACCCCATCTTTTTATCCTCGATGGCAACAATACAATAGGTGCCTTGCTGCCCCTGCTGTCACTGGGAAAGGACACTGCAAGATTGAAACCAAAGCTAAGCACTTCTCCCATTGCAAGAAAGATCAATCTAGTAGGCCAAACCAAACTGATAATTCGAAGAGACTTGCAAAGATAACTTAATCACACATAAAAGAATTCAGACGGGATTCAAATATTTCTCATAGATAAACTTGATCATAAACCCACAATTCATTGGATCTCGACAAACACACCGCAAAAAGAGTTACATCGAATAGATCTCCAAGAAGATCAAGGAGAACTTTGTATTGAGATTCAAAGAGAGAGAAGAAGCCATCTAGCTAATAACTATGGACCCGAAGGTGTGTGGTAAACTACTCACAACTCATCGGAGAGGCCTTGGTGATGATGTAGAGGCCCTCCATGGTCGATTCCCCCTCTAGCGGAGCGCCGATCAAGGCTCCAAGATGGGATCTCATGGATACAGAAGGTTACGACGGTGGAAATAGTTTTTCGTGGTGCTCCTAGATGGTTTCAGGGTACGTGGGTATATATAGGAGGAAGAAGTAGGTCGGTGAACGCTCAAGGGGCCCACGAGGGTGGGGGGCGCGCCCACCTGTAGGGGGCACGCCGGGCACCCTCGTGGCCACCTCCTCTATTGCATGACGTCCACTCCAAGTCCCCTGGATCACGTTTGTTCCAAAAAGATCACTCCCGAAGGTTTCATTCCGTTTGGACTCCGTTTGATATTCCTTTTCCTTGAACACTGAAATAGGCAAAAAATAGCAATTTGGGCTGGGCCTGTGGTTAGTAGGTTAGTCCCAAAAATGATATAAAAGTGTAAAGTAAAGCCCATAAACATCCAAAACGGGTAATATAATAGCATGGAACAACAAAAAATTATAGATACATTGGAGACGTATCAATTGCTAATCTATTTTTTTTGATCTTGTATCATAGATGAAGAAGGGTGTTAGCATTGTTGCATTGTGGGAAAGAGCTTCAAATGCAAATAAAAGAACTTCCACATCTACACCAAATCCTCCTGTTGTTGAAGTTGAGAGCAATAGCATTCCCTCCTGCTATTGAGAGCAATCTGCAACTGGCACTAGTGCAAGCACATGAACCGGATGATAGTCACATGGAACCCGAGAGTGGCTCCCCAACCCCAATTGTAGAAGATGATGAAGCAAATGATGAAGTTCAATTTGAAGTAGATTTGGAAGCCCTTGAGCCAGATCCCGGGAAATGGATCCCCATCTCTAGGTACAATGTCAATGACCAGGATAAAGTTAGAAGGAGATACATCGAGTTGGGGGCATGTCAACCGAAGAAACATAATTTTGAGTACAGAGACATAACTGGATTACAATGCTTTTGTCCTTGGTTTAAGGATTACAAGTGTTCTCTTCAATGAGCTATGTGAAGAATAAGCTAAGGAACAAAATGGGTGATGAATATTTGAACAATTGTTTGCTTACATTTGTTGAGAGAGAATTTTTCAATCAAGTGAAGGATGAAGATGTCATCAATCTCTTCCAAGAAGGCGACCGCGGAGTTATATTGTAAGAAAGAAGGATATCATCACTGTATCAATCAAAAGGTACTTATGTATTCATGTCGTTATGGTCTAATACATTGAAATATTGCTGTTGTCGTTATGCTAGTGTTGTTTTCTTCATATATTACTAGTGCTGTGTTGTTTGGTTCATATACTACATTTAGAGCAAAAAAAATTTGGATGAATACCCATCCTTCATTTCCTGGCGCCTCCACTGGCACCGGCCATAGCCGCAGTCATCAGCCTTAGTTCCCTTTCTCCTCTCCACACCACTCCCATCATGGCTTCCTTGCGCTCCAGTGCTCTTCGGGACAGGCGGACGGCAGACCAAAAGAAGGAGATGGCAGCAATTGCAACTGACTGGCTGGCCAGCAGGCAGCCGGAGGACGATGACGTCCCAATGGAGACTATGGTTGTCGATGATCCGACACCAACCCCCTCCTCCGCGCCATCCTCACCGGTGCATTGCACCATGACCATCGACGAGGCCCATGCACAATACGTGGACATGGTGAGGCAAAAGCATGAGGAGCTGTTCTGGGAGGTGCGGGCCGATGCCGCCTACAACCACCATGTCCTCTAGGAGCACCTGTAGGCGGAGGAGCAGATCACCGCAGAGTGGGCGGAGTAGGAGGCGTTGCCCGAGTTGTACCACTCCACCCACGAGAGCTGCCTCGCACGCTGGCAGTACCGCATGCGGGTGGCGAAGGTTGCGTCCGCCTACAAAGAGCGCGATGAAGCAGGGAAGGAGCTGTTTGGCAAGACCGACGACAAGGCGGAGGACAATGTTGGCTTCGCCCAGGCCCCGCCCCACCGGCACCGAGGCGGAAGACTTCGGCGGCTGCGACGAGGCCCTGCTCCACTAATAGCGAGGCAGAGGACATCGCCAGCTCCACCGATACCACGCCTACTGGCAACGAGGGGGGATTTCCCCTGCTCCGCCGAGGCACCGCCCCACTGACAATGAGGCTGAGGAAATCGTCGACTCCGTCAAGGCCCCGCCTCGCCGCCAACGAGGCCGTGCCACATAGAAAACGAGGAAGTGTAGAATACAATAGGTCGCCGTCGCTCGGGTCCAAGTAAGACTACAGCTCCTACCCTCCGGTTGAAGCCAAGCTTGGTGGGTTCAACATCGACCGCCGATTAGCTGCTTGGCGGTGATGTGGAGTCAGACATGTTTACTTCCCATGGCTCTGGAGGCAGAGTTGGAGAAAAAGCTTCTGCTCTTGGGGCTCAGCCGGACACGGGTGATACGTCTCCAACATATCTATAATTTTTGATTGTTCCATGTTGTTATATTATCATTCTTGGATGTCTTATATTCATTTTATAGGAACTTTATATCATTTTTTGGGACTAACCTATTGACATAGTGCCAAATGCCAACTACTGTTTTTTGCGTGTTTTTTACTTCACAGAATATCCATATCAAACGGAGTCCAAACACAGTGAAACTTTTTGGAGATTTTTTTTCTACCCAGAAGGCAACTTGGGAGCCAAGGAAGTGCATGAGGGAAGGCCTATGGGGCCCAACCACCAGGGTGCGCCAGAGGCCCCTGGTGCACCCAGGTGGGTGGTGGGGCCCACGGAGGTCCTTTCCGCCACCACTTAGCTCTATAAATACCCAAATATTCCAGAAACCCTATGGGAGTCAACGAAACACAATTCTAGCCACCGCAAGTTCCAGAACCACGAGATCCTATCTAGAGCCTTATTCCGACACCTTACCGGAGGGGAACACGATCACGGAGGGGTTCATCATCCTAATTGGTGCTCCTCCGATGATGCGTGAGTAGTTCATCATAGACCTACGGGTCCGTAGGCAGTAGCTAGATGGCTTCTTCTCTCTTTTTGATTCGCAATACAATGTTCTCCTTGATGTTCTTGGAGATCTATTTGATGTAATGACTTTTTGCGGTGTGTTTGTTGGGATCCAATGAATTGCGAGTTTATGATCAGATGTATCTATAATTATTATTTGAGTCTTCTTTGATCTCTTTGATGCATGATTGTTATAGCCTCGTATTTCTTCTCTGAAACTTTGGTTTGGTTTGGCCAACTGATACGTCTCCAATGTATCTACTTTTCCAAATACTTTTGCCCTTGTTTTGGACTCTAGCTCGCATGATTTGAATGAAACTAACCCGGACTGACGATGTTTTCAGCAGAACTGCCATGGTGTTATTTTTTGTGCAGAAAACAAAAGTTCTCGGAATGACCTGAAAATCCATGGAGATTGCTTTTGGAAAATATAAAAAATATTGGCGAAAGAATCAAGGCCAGGGGGCCCACACCCTATCCACGAGGGTGGGGGCGCGCCCCCTCCCCCTGGACGCGCCCCCTGCCTCGTGGTCTCCCTGGAGCTCCACCGACTCAACTCCAACTCTATATATTCCCTTTCGCGGAGAAAAAAACCAGAGAGAAAGTTTTATTGCGTTTTACGATACGGAGCTGCCGCCAAGCCCTAATCTCTCTCGGGAGGGCTGATCTGTAGTCCGTTCGCCGCTCCGGAGAGGGGGATTCGTCACTGTCGTCATCATCAACCATCCTCCATCACTAACTTCATGATGCTTATCGCCGTGCGTGAGTAATTCCATCGTAGGCTTGTTGGATGGTGTTGGGTTGGATGAAATTTACCATGTAATCAAGTTAGTTTTGTTAGGGTTTGATCCCTAGTATCCACTATGTTCTAAGATTGATGTTGCTATGACTTTGCTATGCTTAATGCTTTTCTCTAGGGCCCGAGTGCCATGATTTCAGATCTGAACCTATTATGTTTTCATGAAGATATGTGAGTTCTTGATCCTGTCTTGCAAGTCTATAGTCACCTGTTATGTGTTATGATCTGATAACCCCAAAGTGACAATAATCGGGATACTTCTCGGTGATGACCATAGTTTGAGGAGTTCATGTATTCACTAAGTGCTAATGCTTTGGTCCGGTACTTTATTAAAAGGAGGCCTTAATATCCCTTAGTTTCCATTAGGACCCTGCTGCCACGGGAGGGTAGGACAAAAGATGTCATGCAAGTTCTTTTTCCATAAGCACGTATGACTATATTCGGAATACATGCCTACATTACATTGATGAACTGGAGCTAGTTCTGTGTCACCCTATGTTATAACTATTACATGAGGAATCGCATCCGACATAATTATCCTTCACTGATCCAATGTCTACGAGCTTTTCACATATTGTGCTTTGCTTATTTACTTTTTCGTTGCTACTGTTACAATTACTACAAAACTGCTACTGTTACTTTTGCCACTGTTACCGTTACTTCCATACTACTTTGCTACTAAATACTTTGTTGCAGATACTAAGTTATCCTGGTGTGGTTGAATTGACAACTCAACTGCTAATACTTGAGAATATTCTTTGGCTCCCCTTGTGTCGAATCAATAAATTTGGGTTGAATACTCTGCCCTCGAAAACTGTTGCGATTCCCTATACTTGTGGGTTACCAACACTATTTTCTGGCACCGTTGCCGGGGAGCATAGCTCTATTCTTTGAGTCACTTGGGATTTATATTTGCTGATCACTATGAAGAACTTGAAAGACGAAAGAACTAAGATTTTTCCCTCAACTATGAGGGGAGGTAAGGAACTGCCATCTAGCTCTGCACTAGATTCTCCTTCTGTTTTGAGTAAGCTTGCGACACCTAAACCTGCTACTGCTATGAATTCTGATATGTCGCATGTTCTTGATGATGCCACTTCTGCTATGAATGATACTTATGATGAAACTACTTCTATGCTTGATACTACTATGCCATTAGGTGAATATCTTGATGAACAACTTGCTAGGATTAGAGAGAATGAAATTATTGAAGATAGTGATGATGAAGGTTCTCCCCCTAAGTATGAATTGCATGTTGTTCCTGAGTGTTATGTTATGGATGAAGAAACTGCTAGAGATCTTTTTGCTTGCAATGATAGATTTGATCTTAAGAAGTTACTAGCTAAACTTAAACAGAAAACATTGAATGCTAGAATGAAATATGACCCTACTTTTGCTACTTCACCTATCTTTGCTACTGATAAGGATTATGAATTCTCTGTTGATCCTGAGATAATTACTTTGGTTGAATCTGATCCTTTTTATGGCAATGAATCTGAAACTGTTGTGGCACATCTTACTAAGTTAAATGATATAGGCACCCTGTTCACTAATGATGAGAAGTCTCGCTATTATTATATCCTTAAGATATTTCCATTCTCATTAAAGGGTGATGCTAAAACTTGGTTTAATTCTCTGGATCCTGGTTGTGTGCGTAATCCCCAGGATATGATTTATTACTTCTCTGCTAAATATTTCCCTGCTCATAAGAAACAAGCTGCCTTGAGGGAAATATATAATTTTGTGCAAACTAAAGAAGAGAGTGTCCCACAAGCTTGGGGGAGGCTTCTTCGATTACTTAATACTTTGCCTGATCATCCTCTTAAGAAAAATGAAATACTTGATATCTTTTATAATGGACTAACTGATGCTTCCAACGACCACTTGGATAGTTGTGCTGGTTGTGTTTTCAGTGAAAGAACAGTCGACCAAGCTGAATTGCTATTGAATAATATGTTGACCAGTGAAAATAATTGGACTCTTCCAGAGCCAATTCCCGAGCCAATTGAGCCAACTCCTGAGCCTATTCCTAAACCAACTCCGAAGAAGAGGGGTGTTCTATTTCTTAGTCCTGAAGATATGCAAGAGGCAAAGAAATCAATGAAAGAAAAAGGTATTAAAGCTGAAGATGTTAAGAATTTACCTCCTATTGAAGAAATACATGGTCTTAATATACCGCCTATTGAAGAAACACATTGTCTTGATAACCCGACACAGGTAGTAAAGGTAAATTCTCTCTATAGATATGATAAAGTTGAAATCCCATCTACTAAATTTCCTAGCCAATGTTTAGATGAATTTGATGATTTTATGGCTAGACAAGAAAACTTCAATGCTTATGTTGGTAGAGTATTAAAGAGTAATGCTCACATGATTGGACGCTTGAGTGATTATATGGCTAGAGTTAAAGATGAACTTAAACTCATTAGCAAATATGCTTCTATGGTTACCACTCAGGCAGAACAAGTACTTAAAGCTCAAAGTGATTTGCTCGATGAATTAAATAATAAACATGATTTTGCTATTAGAGTGGCTACTAGAACTGGTAGAATGACTCAGGAACCTTGTATCTTGAAGGCCACCCTAAGAGAATCGAGCATGATTCTCAAAGAAATAATGTAGATGCACCTAGTCCTTCTAGAAAGAAGAAAAAGAAAAATGAGAGGACTTTTCATGCTTCTAGTGAACCTGTTGTAGACACACCTGGGAATCCTAATGATATTTCCATTTCTAATGCTGAAACACAATCTGGTGATGAACATGAACCTAGTGATAATGTTAATGATAATGTTCATGTTGATGCTCAACCTAGCAATAATAATGATGTAGAGATTGAACCTGCTGTTGATCTTGATAACCCACAATCCAAGAATCAACGTTATGATAAAAGAGACTTTGTTGCTAGAAAGCATGGTAAATAAAGAGAACCATGGGTTTAGAAACCCATGCCTTTCCCCCCGAAACCATCCAAGAAAATGGATGATGAGGATTTTGAGCGCTTTGCTGAAATGATTAGACCTATCTTCTTACGTATGCACTTAACTGATATGCTTAAAGTGAATCCATATGCTAAATACATGAAGGATATCATTACAAATAAAAGAAAGATACCGGAAGCTGAAATTTCCACCATGCTTGCTAACTATACTTTTAAGGGTGGAATACCAAAGTAACTTGGAGATCCAGGAGTACCAACTATACCATGCTCCATTAAAAGAAACTATGTTAAAACTGCTTTATGTGATCTTGGAGCCGGTGTTAGTGTTATGCCTCTCTCTTTATATCGTAGACTTGAATTGAATAAGTTGACACCTACTGAAATATCTTTGAAAATGGCTGATAAATCAACTGCTATACCTGTCGGTATTTGTGAGGATGTGCCTGTTGTGGTTGCAAATGTCACTATCTTAACGGACTTTGTTATCCTTGATATTCCCGAGGATGATAGTATGTTGATTATCCTTGGTAGACCCTTTTTGAATACTGCAAGGGCTGTTATTGATTGCAACAAAGGCAATGTCACTTTTCATGTTAATGGCAATGAGCATATGGTACACTTTCCGAGGAAACAACCTCAAGTTCATAACATCAATCCTATTGGAAAAAGTCCAACTATGATTATTGGAGGTTTTGAATTTCCTCTTCCTACTGTCAAGAAAAAATATGATAGTCTTATTATAGGGGATGTGCATATCCCCGTTGAGGTAACCTAGTGTTATTCGAAATTTCTCCGGTTCCATGTTATTCGGAATGAGTTTGTTAACAAGACTTGACCAACCTTGTTAGTGGATTCCTTTTGATGATCATGAGATGGATGAAACTAGAAGGCAAAAGCTTCTGTACCCTCTTTTTACTTTCTGTTACTTAGAATAAATAAAGCAAAAATAGTATTATCTGTCAGTTTTCTGAATTATCTATGCAATAAAAAAATACCTAAAAAATAAAAGTTCTCCAAATGCCCTACAAATTTAGTATGATTATTTATGGAATATTTGAGGATTTTAGGCACTAAGAACACAGCAGGGGGGCAACACTACAAAAAAAGACACATCCGTGACATTTTGGGCCAAACGATTTTTTTTTCTGTCATACATATGACACTTCTATGACGATAATTATGACAAAACCCGGTATCATCACAGATGTGATAGGCTCCTACTTCTATGACAAAAATCATGACAGAAAATGGGCATTTCGTCCTGGGCGGGCCGGAGACGCAGCTGCATGACATTCTTTGGGCCGTCCATGACGGAAAAAACCATGGTAGAAGTGAGGGTGAGGAAAATTTCGGGGAGTTCCCGGTTACGGTGGGAGGTCGGGGGCCGAGTGATGCGCGTTTCTCTCGTACACGTACGCGCGTCTGTGCGAGGCGTTGGCTCTAACTGAACCCGAGCGAGGCATTGGACTCTAACTGAACCCGAGCGATTGCACTGCAGGCTACGCGTTACTGAACCCGAGCGATCGATCGATGGCTGTTAACGAAACCCGATCGAGCGATTCCTTCGCTACTGCTGCTAACTGAAGCCGATCGATTGGATGAACAGTGAGTGTTGCGGGGGTTTTTGGATGAACAGTGAGCGGTGGCGTTGCCTCTCGATGAACAGGACCCCGTGGTGTGGTGGAGGGCTGGATGAACAGTAGACGATGGAGGGGTGCCCGTGGAGGGGTGGTTGAACAGTAGCCGATGGAGTAGCGTGCGGTGGAGGCTGGATGAACATGAGCCCGTGGAGGCTGGAGGAGGTTGACAGTGGAGATGAACATTATCCCGTGGAGTCTCGTTTTGCGGTACGCCACACCCCTCCCGATGAACAGGACCCCCGTTTCGACCGTAGCGCTACAACACAAGTCCGTTTCGTCCATTTTGCGGTACGCCACACCCCTCCCTATCAACAAGACCCCCGTTTTGACCGTAGGAGGTCCATTTCGTCTGTTTTGCGGTACGCCACACCCCTCCCGATCAACAGGACCCCTGTTTCGACCGTAGGAGGTCTGTTTCCTCTGTTTTGCGGTAAGCCACACCCCTCCCGATCAATAGAACCCCCGTTTCGACCATAGGAGGTCCGTTTCCTCTGTTTTGCGATACGCCACACCCCTCCCGATGAACAGGACCCTGTTCCGAATGTAGGAGGTCCGTTTCCTCTGTTCTGCGGTACGCCAGGCCTCGTTTCCATCGCCTGTTCCGTCCAAGCCCTCCCGATGAACACGACCATGCATTCCGTTCCAACCCAGCCGGTTGGCTCCCCATGAACACGAGGACGACGCTGTTTCTCCGTTCCAACCCAGCCATGTATGTATGCGCGAGTAGGCGTTCGAGACCCTGTCCGTATGTACGTACGTGGCCGTATTTTCTTTCTTGCACCCTGGCCGATGTACGTGCGTGTACATGCTACGTGTGCGCCTCTACTAAGACACGTGCGCTCCTCTACATCGAACCGTATATATGTATGTACATGTTCGCGACCAGAATGACAACCGCTACGTACGCTTCGACCAGGTGGGTCCCGACTATCAGGCACTTCCTTGCGTGCGAAGATGTAGCAGGTGGGTCCCAGCAGTCAGGGGGGCGAATCCCCTTTTTTTTGCCCGGACGCACTTCCTTGTGTGCGAAGATGTAGTCGGTGGGTCCCAGCAATCAGGGGGCAAATCGTTTTTTTTGCCCGGACGCACTTCCTTGCGTGCGAAGGTGTAGCTAGTGGGTCCCACCAGTTAGGGGGCGAATCATTTTTTTCTTTTGCCCGGACGCACTTCCTTGCGTGCGAAGATGAAGCTGGTGGGTCCCAGCAGTCAGGGGGAAACGTTTTTTCCGCAAAATACAGTGGCCCGTCCGGTGGGTCCCAGCTGTCAGGTGGAGGAATCATTATTTTCCGCGTAATAAGGAGGCACTTCCTTGCTGCGGCCGTGGACCCAGCTGTCAGCCTCTCCACGTACAGTCCATGTCTGATGGAAGTCGTTCCTTGACCATGTTGACCAGGCCGCGCCGAGAGCACCATGACAGTGGACGACAGTGAGGCCTAGGAAGGGGACGACGCGGAGCCGGGGAAGACACGGCAGTGGAAGCCCGCGTGGAGAGGAGTACGAGGGTTCACTGGTTCGGCTGCAGTGTGAGGCTGCCATCGCCGCAGGGCCTGGCCAGCGGTGGGAATAGTAGGGGCGGTGAGGCCTCCGCGGTAGCACAGCCGGCCATGGGAGGCAGGATCATGCGGCACGACCGGCGCTGCTTTGGGCGGCTGGAGCAATTAGACCAGAGGTTGAAGAAGCACTACGGCCGTTGGATGGACATCGTACGGTCACTGGAGCTAGAATCGTTCATATTGACTAAGTTGACAAAGCCCTCCGTCCCCGTCAACTTAGTTGGCCCACAAGTCATCCTCCCACTATGGTGGGTCCCAGCTAGTAGGGATATTCATTTTTTGTGCGTAATAAGGAGGCACTTCCTTGTGTGCGAAGATATAGCTGGTGGGTCCGACATGTCAGCGGGGGAACGTTTTTTTCACAAAATACAGAGGCCCTTCGGGTGGGTCCCACCTGTTAGGTGGAGGGATCATTATTTTGCGCGTACAGTCCACGGCCGATGGATGTCATTCGTCGACCATGTTGACCAGGCGGCGCTGAGAGCACCATGGCGGCGGACGATGACGAGGCCTAGGAAAGGAACGACACGGAGCCGGGGAAGACTCGGCAATGGTTGCCCACGCGGTGGGGAGTACGAGGGTTTACTGGTTCGGCTGTCGTCGCCGGAAATTAACAGGAGGTGTGGGTGAGTAGAGGAATGGCCTGGCCAGCAATGAAGTAGGGTGGGGCGGGGCGGCCTGTTCAACAGCACAACCGGCCACGGGAGGCGGGAGCAGGCAGTCCCACTGGAGCTGGTTTGGGCGGCTGGAGCAAGAAGATCTGATATTGAAGAAGCAGCACGGCCGTTGGATTAACATCCAACGGTCACTGCTGCTAGAATCGTTTGTGAACTAAGTTGACAAAGCCAAAGTACACGTCAACCTAGTAGACCCACAAGCCAGCCTCCAAATCTGTCCCAAACAGCATACTGCCCGAAATTTCTAGCCAGATTCAAATTAACTTTAAATCTAAATATACGTTAATTTAAATTCAACAAAATTTTACCCGCACAAAAACAATGAAATTTAAAATATCAAAATCCGAAAGAAAACAGTATTTTGGAACTAATTACCTGTTTGCTGTATTTTTTCATTTTACAGCCCATTTATTATTACTTATAGCCCATTTCTTATTACTTATAGCCCATTTTCTGGGCAAAATGCATCCCTCCTCGTCTTGAAAGATTTCCGGTCTAGCAGGGCGTAGAAAAGCAAGTAGGCCTACGTTGGTTATTCTGCAAAAAACAGAATAGCTGGGTAGCCATTTTCAGAAAGGAAAAAAACAAACTGGGCTGGTCATGTGCTAAACATATGAAATAAAAGCCTAGGCTAGACGGGCCAGGGGTCCCGCACAACCCAGTTGATACCCTTCTCCGTCCCGAAAAAACAAAATTACTGCGCGCGCTGCTAGGTCCCTACTGTCATCCTCACCATGTACAGTCATCTCCTTATTCCTCTCGGTTGTTGACCATGTTGACAACACCGGAGGGCGGCGCCACGGCGAGCGAACCAAGGCGGAGGACAATGGTGAGGCCTCTGACGGGAACAAACAGGAGCCGGGGAAGATCACAGCCAGCCGTGGGAGGTGGGAGCAGGCGGTTCCGTCGGCGCTGGTTTGGCTTTGGCGGCTCGAGGAAGAAGAGAATGAAGAAATGCGACAGACGTTGAATGTCAATCCAATGGTCAAGGTTGGCACAATCATTTGTTGACTAAGCGGATACCAAGTAGCATACTTTTTTATATATAGGAAGAAAACTGCGAGGAAAATGCGTTCGTATGCCGTCCTCCTCACAGGGAACGTTCACCACATAAGTGACTAGCACCCTTGGTTTTCAACCGAGAGGTCTTGAGTTCGAGTCCCAGGAACTCTCAATTTTGTCCTCCTTCTTTCCTCGCAGAAAAAAGGGAAAGAAAATCAAAGACTTGGGAAGGCGTACAGAACAAGCTAGTATACCAGTAAAGAGACGTTGCCGAGTTTTAGAAAAAAGAAAGATGTGCTCCTGTAGCTGGTTCAAATCCAAACCTAGACTATGACTATATATGGTGTTATGCCACTCTGCAAGTAATGAAACTGACATATCCAACGTTCGCTTCTCCTCTTCTCTACTTACTCTGCCTAGCATCAGAAGCTCTGACTGCAGCAACCATGTCCGCTGGCTGCTCGTCCACCTGCTCTTCAGCAGGCAACAACCAGATATGCGCCAAGTCGCCACCCGTACCATCGCCTGTGGGTCTCATCACACCCTCGCCGGCACGCGCACCATAGCCGATTGCTCATTGCAGCCCGCTGCCGTTGGTGTGGTGCCACTGCTGCAAATCACGCAGAGTCATCCGGCGCGTCTCAACCACAATCCGCAACCCTGGCCGAGTCTTCTACAAATGCCCGAATCATGGGGTAATAATATGTTTAAGTGTTGTTCTGCTACTTTCAGTTGCTGATTTTTTTAATAGTTTGGTTGATGATTGTGACGCCCCTGATTCAATCGTACACTAATCATGCATGCAAACGTGCACAATCAAGATCAGGAACTCACGGGAAGATATCACAACACAACTCTAAAAACATAAATAAGTCATACAAGCATCATATTACAAGCCAGGGGCCTCGAGGGCTCGAATACAAGTGCTCGATCATAGATGAGTCAGCGGAAGCAACAATATCTGAGTACATACATAAGTTAAACAAGTTGCCATAAGATGGCTAGCACAAACTGGGATATAGATCGAAAGAGGCGCAGGCCTCCTGCCTGGGATCCTCCTAAACTACTCCTGGTGGTCGTCAGCGGCCTGCACGTAGTAGTAGGCACCTCCAGTGTAGTAGGAGTCGTCGTCGACGATGGCGTTTGGCTCCTGGGCTCCAGCATCTGGTTGCGACAACCAGGAAGAAAGGAAAGGGGGGAAAAGGGGGAGAAAAGCAACCGTGAGTACTCATCCAAAGTACTCGCAAGCAACGATCTACACTACATATGCATGGGTATATGTGTAAAGAGGCAATATCGGTGGAATGAACTGCAGAATGCCAGAATAAGAGGGGGATAGCTAGTCCTATCGAAGACTATGCTTCTGGTAGCCTCCATCTTGCAGCATGTAGAAGAGAGTAGATTGAAGTCCTCCAAGTAGCATCGCATAGCATAATCCTACCCGGCGATCCTCCCCTCGTCGCCCTATGGAAAAGCGATCACCGGGTTGTCTATGGAACTTGTTTGGGTGTGTTTTATTAAGTATCCAGTTCTAGTTGTCATAAGGTCAAGGTATAACTCCGGGTTGTCCTTTTACCGAGGGACACAGCTATTCGAATAGATTAACTTCCCAGCAGGGGTGCACCACATAACCCAACACGCTCGATCCCATTTGGCCGAACACACTTTCCTCGGTCATGCCCGGCCTCGGAAGATCAACATGTCGCAGCCCCACCTAGGCACAACAGAGAGGTCAGCACGCTGGTCTAAATCCTATGTGCGCAGGGGTCTGGGCCCATCGCCCATTGCACACCTGCACGTTGCGAGGGCGGCCGGAAGCAGAACTGGCCCCCTTAATACAAGAGCAGGCTTACATTCCAATCCGGCGCGCGCCGCTCAGTCGCTGACGTCACGAAGGCTTCGGCTGATGCCACGATGTCGAGTGCCCATATCTTTCCCACGTAGTTGGTTAGTGCATATAGGCCCGTGGCTAGACTCAGATCAAATACCAAGATCTCGTTAAGCGTGTTATTTTGAAGTAACCACGGACGCCGACCAGGGACATGCCCACCTCTGTCCTAGGTGGTCTCAACCTGCCATGTCGCTCCGCCACAAAGTAACAGTCGGGGGCCGTCGGGAACCCAGGCCCACCTCTACCGGGATGGAGCCACCTGTCCTTCCAGCCCCCACATCAGAATCACTTGCGGGTACTCAACGAGCTGACCCGACTTTAGTCACCATCTCTATAGTATATGTATGTATAGTACGGCCCAATAGTATAGCAAGGCAGACTGACAAGAATGTAGGGCCAACGATGATAAACTAGCATCCTATACTAAGCATTTAGGATTGCGAGTAAGGTATCAATGACTGTAGCAACAATGACAGGCTATGCAACAGAATAGGAGTAACCGAACAGTAACATGCTACACTACTCTAATGCAAGCAGTATAGAGAAGAATAGGCGATATCTGGTGATCAAAGGGGGGGCTTGCCTGGTTTCTCTGGCAAGAAGGGTTCATCGTCGATGTAGTCGATCACAGGGGTACCGGCAACGGCCTCGGTGTCTACCGGAAAGAAGTAACGGATGGGAACACAATAAATAACAGAGCAATCAAAGCATCACAAAGCATAACATGTCAATACGCGGTGCTAGGTGTGCCCTAATGTAGTGCGAGGTGATACCGGCGAAGGGGGGAAACATCCAGGAAAGTATTCCCGGTGTTTCGCGTTTTCGGACAGGTGATCCGGAGGGGGAAAGTTGCGTGTTCGATATGTTAGGGATGTGTGGCGGATGAACGGGCTGCGTACCGGATTCGTCTCGTCGTTCTGAGCAACTTTCATGTAGAAAGTTTTTCCATCCGAGCTACGGATTATTTTATATGATTTTCTAGGGTTTTAATCATTTCCTAAATTAGTTTAATTCAAAAATTAAATGTTAAATTGCTATGGATACACAGAAGTGTACCCAGAGATGGACTTGTGTGGCTGACCAGTAGGCCCAATTGACTTGGTCAACTGCCCAGTCAGCAGAGACTGACTGGTGGGGCCAGTCACCCTAGTCAGCATTGACCGTTGACCTGGTCAACCTGACAAGCGGGTCCCACTGTCATTGGCTCATAACTCTATTAGGTTAGGAAAACTTGCTTAATTAACAGTGAGGCCCATCTGTCACTGGGTTATATTATGCTAATTACCTAATTAACTAATTAATTAACTTACTAAATATTTTAATTAACACTTATTTTTGTTCATTTGTTTTTCATTCTTATCCAGAAGCTGGGCCCGGTGGTCAGGGGCACAACCGGCCACACACACGCACACGCACCCACTACTGTGGGCGAGGCTGTGGCTACGAGCCTGGTCGGTGGGTGACCGACGGCCAGCGGGCACTGGGCGGGGCGGACACGGGGCATGGAGCGAGCGGGGAAGGGGCGCGGCGGCTACGGCGGAGTGCACAGGCGGCGTGCGGCGACGCGCGACGTCCAGGCACAGCAGCAACCCTGTGGACGGGCGAGCAGCGGCAGCGTAGGCACGAAACGACGGGTGAGACAGGGGAACAGGGGCGGTCGACGCGCTGAGCGTGGCGATGGACGTGCGGGACGATGGGGAGAAGGAAGCAGGGGGATGGGGTTCTCACCCCCGTTGTAGGGGAGTTCGTCGGTGAGGCGCGTTGGAGCCGTTGAGGAGGAAGACAGCGACGAGTAGGCGACGGAGAGGACGACGGGGAGGCAGTCCGATGATGGCATCCGGCGAGGTCCAAGCGGAGTGGCGGTGGCCGCGGCGTCTGCGGCCTTCGCGCGCGATCTTGAGCAAGGGGGAAGGGCGAGGGAGAGACGACGGGACGGCGCCGACGGGGTCCGACGAGCGCCTGGCGACGGGGGGACGGCGGGGTAAGCAGCGGGGTGCCGGCGCCGAGGTTGTTGCCCCATTCCAGAAGAGGATCGAGGAGTGGGGGAGC